>NC_056727.1:1214232576-1214351057 GCF_019279795.1 Protopterus annectens
CAGAACGTGCATTTGTTGCTGAGGGGTGAGGGGAATAGATCACAGCAAGGTTGACCCCATTGACAGAAGATCCACTCTGCTACTGCTTGATTGAGAGAGAACTTGTGAGGAATCAGAACAGTCCTGCTGAGTTTGACGGCTAGCATGTTGGATTTCCCCAGGATGTGTGTTGCTATAAGAAAATGGTTAGGGCAGATTGCCCAGTGCCACACACTCACTGCTTCTCAACAAAGGGTGTAAGACTGGTTTCCCCCATCTGATGTACTAAACCACCGACATGCTGTCTGTTTGGACAGGAATTGTCCACAGCAAAAGACAGTTCTGAAAAGCTCGCAACACTAGCAGGCCTGCCCTCATCTCCAGGACACTGATATGCAAATTGGTCACTTCTAGGGACCATGTGCTTTGGATCATCCATCCCAAGAAGTGCCCACCCCACACCAATTAGGAGGCACCTGAGGTCACTGTGGCTAGCAGGGGTGGAAACATGAAGGGGCATCCCTGACAAACTTCATTGGACTGTGTCTACCAGATCAGGGAATCCTTGCAAACCCAGGAAAGTTTTATTGGACAGGACAGAGGCTGTAGAAGAATAAACCACTGAACAGCTAGAATCCACTGAAGAACACGAATATGGAAACGAGGTGTCTGGAGCAAGGTAACAGCAGCAGCCATTGATCCCAAGGCCTGAAGAACTGGTTTCACTGGGGGAGAAGGGTGTGAAAGAACTTGTCTGACCTGCAATCTTAAGAACTATAATCTGTTTGATGGAAAAAAAGGCCAACTGACCAGTGATGTCCAGGCTAGCTCCTGTAAACCCCAAGATTTAAACTGGTTGAAGACCAGACTCGGCATAATTCAGAGCAATTCCTAAAGACTGACATAACTGAAGTAAGTAGTTCCTGGCCTTTTCGAGGAGATGTCTGGTTGAGGTGGTGAGGAGCCAGTCATCTAGGTAAGGAAGCACTCTGAATCCAAGCAGTCTGGAAGAACTGCTACCACTGCCATCCACCTGCTGAACAGCCTGGGGGCCCTGGTGAGAACAAAGGGCAGGGTTCTGAATTGGTAATGACTGGCCCCCAACTGAAAGCGTAGGTACCACCGGGAGCATCTGTTCATTTTGATGTGATAGTACACATCCTGGAGATCAATAGAGTACATCCAATCATCCCTCTGTAGGAGAGGCAGAATGGACTGATCAGTGACCATCTGGAACTTTTAGTTATGTACTTACCATAACTTTAGATGTTTGGGATCCATCTCGCCTACATTCAGTACTGATGGGCTCGGAGCCGATCCCTCGGCTCCGACTCGGCACGCTATGCTATAGAGCGAAGCCTCTTATTGGCTGAGCTATTTCTTATCCCAGGATGCACCACCACTAATCCCCCAGATCTTGTTTGTCCGCATTCATGCACACATACACAACTTGTTTATATAACATTGCCAGATGTTTCAAGATGAAACAGGATTCGGACCTTCTGATATCCTCTGATCTCTAAGGAAGGGGGAAGGAGGGTGGGTTATTGGGAATGTAGGCGAGATGGATCCCAAACATCTAAAGTTATGGTAAGTACATAACTAAAAGATGTTATGTGATCCTATCTCGCCTACATTCAGTACTGATGGGACAGCGTCCTAGCACCTAAATCCTGGGTGGCTCACTGGAAAACACTCCTGAGCACTGTGGAACCAAATGAAGCTCGTCCTCTAGATGCCACATCCAATTTGTAGTGAGAAATGAAAGTGTGCGGGGAGGACCACGTAGCAGCACAAATGTCACTAATGGCAAGCTTAGAATGGAATGCTATTGAAGTAGCCATAGCTCTTGTAGAATGAGCTTTGACAGAGGTCGTAAGCTCTTTATTAGAAGAAGAATAAGCTCGAGTAATACAGTCCCTGATCCATTTGGCAATAGTGACCTTTGTGACGGCTTTGCCCAATTTATTGTCCGAAAAGGATACAAACAATTGATCTGTTTTCCTTGTTTGTTTGGTCCTATCTAAATAAAAACGCAATTGCCTGTGGACATCTAATGTGTGGAATATGTATTCCGCTTTGTTAGAATACTTCGGAAAGAAGACTGGAAGTTCTAATGACTGTTGTAGGCAGAAACTGGAACAAACTTTAGGGACAAAGGATGGATTTGGCCTGAGAGATACTCTATCTTTGTGAAAAACCAAGTATGGAGGTTTTACAGACAAAGCTTGAAGCTCTGAAACCCTTCTGGCAGAAGTAATCGCCATCAGAAAGGCAGTTTTCCATGATAGAAATTTTAAATCACATGATGCTGCCGGTTTGAAGGGGGAGGAAGTTAAGGCACGTAACACCACATGGAGATCCCATGGAGGAGCAGGATGAGAAATCGGAGGTCTTAAAAGCGCAGCACCTTTCAAGAAGGTCTTAAACAATCTGTTGCTCATTAAAGGTGGGTTTATAGATTCGTGAAAATTGGAAATAGCTGCCAATTGAACCTTGATGGTAGAGACTGAAGAGCCTTGATTGAAAAGGGAAGTTAGAAATTTCAGTACTTCTGATACGGGAATAGTGATGGGATCCAGACCCCGGAGTTGAGCCCAAATAGCAAATCTCTTCCATTTGCTAGAATACAATTTCTTTGTAGCAGACTTGTGGGCCGAGGATAAAATGTGTACAACTTCCGGATCCAAGGTATGATTCCTGACTATAGTCGGAAGAGGAGGAGCCAAGCCGTCAATTTTAAGGTGTGTAGGGACTGGTGGAATAGTCCCGACTGATGAACCAATAGGTCTGGGATCTGATCCAGGAACCATGGACCTTCCAGTGCATATTTTCGAAGATAGGGGAACCATACCTGACGAGGCCAGTAAGGAGCAACTAAGATCATTTTGCTCCCCAAGAGAGACGCCTTTTGGATCACCCTGGGAAGGAGAGGAACTGGAGGAAAAGCATATAGCAAGCCAGTGGGCCACAGATGGGCTAGTGCGTCCATAGGGCTCTCCCCCGGAGCCAGGGTGAGGGAGAAGAACTTTTTGCACTTCGCATTCAGCGGAGTCGCGAAGAGGTCACAACAAGGAACTCCCCATTTGCTGAAAATCTGATTTGCAACCGTAATGTTCAGAGACCACTCATGTGGAGAGAGGATCGTTCTGCTCAATCTGTCGGCTATCACATTGGACTTGCCCGGGACATGAGTCGCCACTAGAAAACGTTTGGTCGACACTGCCCATTCCCAAACTCTCATGGCCTCTCTGCAAAGGGGGTAGGATCTGGTCCCTCCCTGCTTGTTCAGGTACCAGACAACTGACATGTTGTCGGAGTGAACGGCAATTACGCCCTGAGGGAGGTAATCGTGAAGGGCTTGTAGGGACAGAAGCACCGCCCTAATTTCTAAGATGTTGATATGAAGTAAGGTCTCCTCCGAATGCCATTTGCCTTGGACTGACCTGCCCAGGGAATGCCCCCCCCCCACCCCATCTGGGAGGCGTCTGTAGTCAAAGTGGCCACAGGAGGAGGTGAAACAAAGGGTCGTCCCTGATCCAGATTGGAGGGCACCAGCCACCAGCGAAGGTCCCGTTTGCAGGTTTCCTGATCCATATGAGGTGACTGAGAGGGAGATCCTGAAAGGACCACTGAGTTGAAAGAAGCCACTGGAGAATTCTCATGTGCAACCTTGCTAAGGGAACTAGAAGAACCGTGGCGGACATAGAACCCAATAGCTGCAGGACCATTCTGGCTGGGGCTTTGGATCTGGGAAGTAAGGCTCGAACTTGAGCCTGTATGGTTTGTACCCTTTCTGTAGGTAGATAGACCCGCATTCGGTTTGAGTCTATCTCTACTCCGATGAATCTTATGCGTTGAGATGGCAGCAACACAGACTTTGGCCAATTGAAGGTGATTCCAAGGGAAGTGCCCAGTGATATTGTGGCTTGTAGGCTCCGCAATAGTAGATGCTTGGAGGTGGCAGTTAGGAGCCAGTCGTCTAGATACGGAAACACCTGGAATCCTAGACTTCTCAGGTGAGCAGTCATGACCGCCAAACATTTGGTGAACACCCTGGGGGCTGTGGTGAGACCAAAGGGCAGCGCGCAGAACTGAAAATGACTGTCTCCTAGGCTGAAGCGCAGATGTCTCCTGGACGCTTGATGTACCATGATGTGGTAATAAGCGTCCTTGAGATCTATGGAGCACATCCAAACACCTTTCTCCAGCAGTGGGAGAATGGATTGTAGGGTGACCATTCGGAACTTGGACTTTTTTACTGAACGGTTTAGAATGCCGAGATCTAAAATGGGCCTCAAGTCCCCGGTCTTTTTTGGCACCAAAAAGAATCTTGAGTAAGTCCCTAATCCGATCTGGTCTGCGGGGACCGGTTGGATGACTCCTTTTTGCAGCAGCTTTGAAACTTCTGAGGCTGCAGTTTCCCGTTGACTGGGTGGCGGGTCCGGGATTTTTTTGGACTGAGGAGGAGAGTGAGAAAAAGGGATGGCGTAACCTCCGGCGATAATTCGAAGCACCCATCGGTCCTGAGTGATACCTTCCCAGGCTTTTAGGTGCCTCGAAAAACGACCCCCGACTGGCTCTGGAGCTGCACAGTCGGGCAATCCCTCAGGGACTGTGAAAGGCTGAAGAGCCACGAAAGGACTCGCGGTCTCCAGTGTTGCGGGGGCCTCTGCCGCCTCTGGGACGGCGTCTTCCAGAAGAATTTCCCCCTCCCCTGCCTCTAGAAGGGGGATCGTCCTGCTGTGAGGGGTAAGACTTCTGAGATCTACGGAACCACATTTTCCCTCCTCTTTAGCCTTGGGGTAAGGCCGAAGGGAGTGGAAAATCGTGCCTCACGGCAGTCAAAGTCTTACCTTCTTGCTCTTGGCCAGGTCAGTGTGTCCTTTACCTTGGGTCCAAACAAAGAGGACCCATCAAAGGGGGCGTCGGCAAAGGAAGACTTAAAGGCCTCCGCAAAATGACACAGGCGGAGCCAGGCTTGCCTCCGTAGAGCAATGCCTGTACCGCCGCTCTACTCGCCCCTTCGGCCGCATAAGAAATGAGCCTCATGGACAAGTTTGATATGGACGACAGCGTAGCCAGCTGAGAGCCAACCGTCTGGGCCAGCTGCTCAGGCAGGTTACCCAAGAGGGTATCTGAAAGTTCTTTAATCAGATCCCTCTGAAATCTGGTAAAGTCGTGAGATAGTTCAGGGACCTTAAAGTAAAGGCCGCTGAACTTAGGGTGCGCTTACCGTACCGATCCATGCTCCTAGACTCCTTATTAGGAGGATGGACGGACGTCGAAGCCTCTGCTACATCTTGCTGGGTAGCAGATGCCACCACCAAGGCATCTACAGCCACACCTTTCGTCAAAAACTCCTTTTCCGGGGGTGCTGACAGGAACTTATTTGGACGAGCAGGCACCGGTTCCACAGAGTCTGGGTGTTCCCACGCCCTTCGACAGATCAAATCTAGGAGCTCGTCGAAGGGTGGAGACACCCAGGAGGCGGAGGGCTGAGCCCCGAAGACCTTAAGGAACACCGACTCATCAGCAAAAGGGGGTATGGATTGCCAGCCGCCTCACTGTTTAAGGGCTTCCAGGATGTCTGCAAAGGAGACATCATCTGACGACAACTTAGGGGACCCCTCTGCATCATCAAGATCAGTGTCTGATGTGAGAGACTCATCGGGGGAGTCAACGTGCTTCCTCTTGCACGATCTTTTCCTGGGGGGTTCCTCCGAAGAAGCTTCAGAGGGACCTCCAGGAGGGGGGGAACCCCCAGTGGGGGTAACCTCAGGCCCCGGGGCTCCGCTGTCTAAGGACAGGGGGACTGCCAAAGACCCAGTCTCAGTATGCAGGGAAGGAGCTGGGGAGACCGTGGAGGTAGCCAAAGAAGATTTGGCTAACGCACTCCTCATGGCCCTGAAGGCGGGACCACCAGAATCCTGGGAAGGTCCCACCTCCGTGGCCACAACGGTAGACGGTACCCCCGCAGCCGACGCACCGAGAGGAAGGCTTGGGACCGAAAACATCAGTCCCGAAGCGTCCCCCCTGGGGCCGACAGAGGAAGTCCGTGTACCGAACTCCGACTCGAGAGCTGGAGTTGGAGTAAGGGTCGGGCCCGACCCGAAAACCTCCATCGGCACCGGCTCCAACGGTGCCGAGGCTGTTGGAGGAGGAACCATAATAACAGGGTGGACCATCGGCTCCGAAGCCGAATGGGCTGGATCCGAAACTAACTTTTGAAACACCAGAGACTGGAAAAGTCTTAGGAGCACCCTGTCGATGTCTGAATCAGACATCTTGGAGGATCTAGATGACACCGATCGGGTCCGAACCGACTTCTCCATCGGTTCCATAGGACTAGGGGACCGGCTCCGAATGGATTCGATTACTATCGGTTCCGAGGGAGATCTCAAAACAATTTCCCTTGGTGCCGATGAGGACTTCGGCACCAAAGGGGAAGAGTCTGAGCCGGCAACCCTCATCGGCTCCAAAATCAGTGGAGCCGATGAAGGTGACCCGCCTCTCGATGCCCCAGTCCTCGGCTCTGAAACCAGAGGGGTCGAGACTGGAGGCATCGAGGCAGACCGTTCCTCCCCCGGCTCCGAAGTCCGTGGAGCCGATGGAGAAGCCTGCCTAGGTTTTTTGGCAGTCGGTTCCAACAGACTGGTCGGAGCCGACGCTTTTTTCTTCTTGGTAGGATAGGAAGAGGAAGCTAAGGCCTCCTCGAAGGAGGGTTTACTCAGCCCTTTTAATATTAATTTATTGTTCCTCTCTTGGAGGACTCTAAAAGAAAAGGTGTGACACACGCTACAGGACTCCTGTAGGTGCTTGGCGCCTAAACAATAAACGCATGAGGAGTGGTCGTCAGTTATCGACATTTTGTAACCACACCTCGCGCACTTTTTAAACCCAGAGGGTCTACGTTCCTTAGACATGCTGACTGACAGTTCACTAAAAAAACAAGCTAAAGTAGCTGTTTAGTGAAAAATTTTACCACAAGGAAAACTGAAAACCAAGTTCTCTTTTTTACACAAGACAATACACAATGTCAGAATAAAACACAATATCAGGACAAAAATCACTGAAAAGGAGGGTCAAGACCCTCTAACTTAAGCAGGTACTTGACCTCCTATAAAAAATAAAAGACGCTAGATAAGAATAGGGGAAGGCCCCTCTAACTTAAACGGGAAACCTTACCTTAACCCAAAACACAATTTCTCTCAACAGAAGTTATCAAAAACCACTCGTACAACAACAATAGCTGTTAAAACAGCTTTTGGGGGTAAAAATAGCAAAAGTCCTGACAGGAAACTTTGAAGAAAACAGTACTTAGCTCAGCCAAGTTTGAGACCACGTCCTAGCTTGTAAGCAGCAAACGAGATCTGGGGGATTAGTGGTGGTGCATCCTGGGATAAGAAATAGCTCAGCCAATAAGAGGCTTCGCTCTATAGCATAGCGTGCAGAGTTGGAGCCGAGGGATCGGCTCCGAGCCCATCAGTACTGAATGTAGGCGAGATAGGATCACATAATATCTTAGAGTTATAAACTGATCTAGATTGCTGAGGTCCAGAATGGATCTCAGGTCCCCCATTTTCTTTGGCACTAAAAAGAAGCTTGAGTAAGTACTGAATCCTCTCTTGTCTTCTGGGAACTCTTGGATGGCTTTTTTGTCTAGCAGCATTTGAACGTCTAAGGCTACTAATTCCCGCTGACTGGGTGGAACAGCGGGGAGATTTTTCCATTTGGATGGTGAGATTTGCAAAAAGGGAATGAAATATCCTCTGGATATAATATTTTGCACCAGAGTCACTTTTGTGATTGATGCCCAGGCTTCCAGGTGCAGATTCTGTCTACTGCTTAAAGCCCGATAATTGAAACCAGTACAGACCTGGCAAGGGGTTTCAAGATGGGCTGCTCCTAACCCACATATGCACCCCTTGTGGGCATTGGAGTTTGGTATCTTTTGCCCACAGGAAGCACATTTTTTGAAGAGTAGTCAGGCAATCCTTTAGGAGTGCTGAAAGGGTTTATCCGAAAGAGAATCCTGAAACTCTAGGTTTTGCTGTCCTCCTCTGCCTTGAGGGTGGCGTCTTCCATTGGAACTTCCCCCTATTGAGTCTTGAAAAGGACCTTGCCGACTTTCAGAACAACATCTTTTTACCTTCACGCTGATTCCTGGAGAATGATCTCTGCAGGATAGAAAAACATATTCCCATGGCAGACAAGGTCTTTCCATCTTGCTCACTATGGGAGAGCATTTCTTTTACTGTAGGAACAAACAAGGAATATCCATCAAAGGGTGCACTAATGAAAGAAAAAAAAGGGCTCCTCAAAGTCACATAAGCACATCCAGGCATGTCTCCTGATGTTATGCTAGAACCCGCCACCTGACAGGAACCTTCTGCTGCAAGAGAGATTAATCTCATGGATGCACAGAAATCGACTGAAGGGTGGCCATCTGAGAAGAAAAAGTACAGTTGTGTAGACTTACCATAAATGTAGATGTTGGAGTGTATTCACTGTTGTAGCCATCACACTTGGGTTATCTTCCAGCAGGTAGCCCTCAGTCGGCCCGAATACCAGAGTCTTGGGATTTCTGCGTCAGATGCTATTGCCTCTTCCATGATGTCAGGTCGTCAGGGGTATAAAAACATGCAGCCAACACCATTACATCAGTTTTTCTTGCCCCAGATGTCATGAGCCCCAAAATAGGAAGCAATTACATGGTGTGGATTACCTTCAGTAAAAAGTAAATACCATAGCCATAAGATATGGCCAAAAAGAGGATAGGTAGAAAGCAAAGAAAAGTCAGGGGGCTGGAGGGAGGGTAACCAGGACTGCAACAATGAATACACTTGAACATCTACATTTATGGTAAGTGTACACAACTGTACTATGTTCTTCATGTTTCACTGCTGCAGTCATCAAACTTGGGTTGATTCCCAAAGCTGAGGAAGGGTGGAGGCAGACAAGAAGTATTAGGGCTTGCTAGCAGGCCTTGTTAAGACTGCTGTGGCAAATCCAGCTCTGGATTTAGAAAAGACAAGTAAGTGGTAAAGGTTGGTGAAGGTGTGTACAGAACTCCAGGCTGCAGCTTCCAGGATGTCCCTGGTAGGGACTCCCCTGAAAAAATGCTGTAGAGGTTGAGGCAGCCCTAGTGGAATGAGTTCTGATCCCTTACGAGGTAGGTGTCCATGGTGTTTGTAGCAGAAATGGATGCAGTGTGTTATCCATTTGGAAACTGTTTGCTTTGAAATGGCCTTGCCCTCTGCCCCTGTAGCAAAGCTGACTAGCAGCTGGTCAGATTTTCTGATAGACCTAGTCCTGTCAAGGTAGACTTGAGTTGTTTGTGCACGCCCAAGGAGTGAAGGATCCTTTCCCCTTTATTCTGAGAATTAGGGAAAAAAGGCTGGTAAACGGGTGGATTGGTTTAAAGCCACACTTGATACCACCTTGGGCATAAATGATGGGTTAAGTCCAGAGGGAAACCCTGTCAGCATGGAAAATAATGAAGGGTTCCACAGCCATTAGAGCCTGTAATTCAGACACACTTCTTGCTGAAGTGATGGCTAGAAGTAAGGCTGTTTTCAAAGAGAGGAATTTTAACTCTGCTGTAGCAGCAGGCTCAAAAGGGGGAAGTGTGAGCTTCTCTAGTACAAAGTTAAGGTCCCAGGTAGGGGTGGGAACTCTCCTAGGGGGTCTTAAATTATCATCTCATCTCAGGAACTATTTGTATAGAGGGTGAGAAAAGAGAGGTGGGCTCAGTAATGTAATGAGCTGAGATGGCAGAGGCATGAATCTTAATTGATGAGAAGGATAGGCCTTTGTGGAGCAGCTCTGCTAGGTAATCTAGGATTTGAGGTAAGGTGGGCACGGCGGCTGTGTCCTTTCCTTGAGACTGGCTCCAAGAACAGCATCTTTTCCACTTTCCTGAATAGGATTTCCTAGTACTATGCCTTCTGGCCTCAAGGATGACATCCAGCACCTGTTTGCTGAGGGTTGCTGGTGGTGCATTCAGGGAATAAGCCAGGCTGCAGGGTTCAAGGTTTGCAGCTGAGGATGCAAAATCTTCTCCTCCTGCTCGGACAGCAGGGAGGGGGTCTGATGCAGGTGCCGGGGTGGCACTGCTGGCAGACTGTGTAGGAGTGGGTACCAGTGCTGGCGTGGCCAGTCTGGTGCAATAAGGACTGTCCTTGGTCTGTCCTGACTGATACTGAGTAGTACTCTTGAAAGGAGGGGCAGAGGGGGCAAGGCATAAATGGAGAGATTTTCCCATGTAAAGCACAGGGCATCCACTTTCCATGCTTGGCTGTGGGGATTTCTGGTGCAAAAGTTTCTCAAATTATGGTTTTGGGGGGAGGCAAAGAGGTCCACCTCCGGTGTCCCCCACCTGTGGATTAGAAGTTTGAATGAGTTGGGTTTCAGTTTCCATTTGTGTGGGTCCAGTAGCTTTTTGCTTAAGTCGTCTGCCAGTGAATTTTGTTTGCCTGGCAGAAAAGTACAGTTTTGTACCTACCATAAATGTAGATGTTCGAAGATCCACATTGCTGCAGTCCTTACATATGGGTAGTCCGCTGTCCTCGGTCGGCCCGAATACCAAAGTATTAGGCTGACGTCGGTCAAGGCGCTTAAAACTGACATCAGGACGTCAGGGTACAAAAGCGCATGACCGACGTCATTTCCTCAGTCTTTTCTTGCCCCAGATGTCAGAAGGCCCTAACAAGACAGGCCAAAGCCAAAAACCAGCAAAACCCAACCAACCACCCGTGCACTAACCATATTTACAATATGTACAACACAAACCACACCACCACCTTCAACAACAGAGGGAAGGAGGGAGGTAATTGGACTGCAGCAATGTGGATCTTCGAATATCTACATTTATGGTAGGTACAAAACTGTACTATGTTCTTCATCTCACATTGCTGCAGTCCTTACACATGGGTAGAATCCCAAAGCAGAGGTAAGGGAGGATGGCAAAACTATAAAGCATTAGGAGCTGCCAACATGCCTTGTAAAATTGCAGTTGCAATTCCAGCCCTAGATTTAGAGTAAAGTGGAAGGTGGTAATGCTTAGAGAAAGTATGCACTGAACTCCAAGTAGCTGCTTCCAAAATATCTTTAGTAGCCACCCCTTAAAAAGCTGTAGAAGTGGCAGTAGCCCTAGTGGAATGAGGCCTAATCCCAGCTGGAATCTCCTTACCATGATGGGAATAACAGAAAGCAATACAAAAACCAATCCACTTAGAAATAGTTTGTTTTGAAACAGGTTTGCCCCGAGAACCCAAAGCAAAAGAAACAAACAACTGCTGAGACTGCCTGAACCCTTTAGTTCTGCTCAAATAATATCGCAACTGTCTGTGAATATCCAAAGTGTGCAAAATCTTTTCCCTTTATTTTGGGGTTTGCATAAAAGTAGGCAAATGAATAGTTTGGTTTAAAGCCACACTAGAAACCACTTTAGGCATAAAAGAAGGGTTAGTACGCAAAGACACCCTATCCTTGTGGAAAATTAAGAAAGGCTCAACTGCCATAAGGGCCTGTAATTCTGAAACCCTTCTCGCAGAGGTAATGGCCAACAAAAAAGCAGTCTTCCAAGATAAATATTTCAACTCTGCCGATGCTGCAGGCTCAAAAGGTTGTAGAGTGAGCTTCTCCAACACAAAATTGAGATCCCAAGCAGGAGTAGGAGCTCTACGTGGGGGTCTTATATTCTTTGCCCCTCTAAGAAATTGCTTAAACAAAGGCTGAGAAAATAATGGTGGGTCACAGTCATAGTGAGCAGAGATTGCTGCAGCATGAACCTTTATAGAGGAGAAGGACAAACCTTTGTCCAATAACTCAGTAAGGTATTGAAGTGCCACACTTAAATTAGGTTTAGAAACATCAAAGTCCTTTGCTGTACTCCAAAATAAAAATCTCCTCCATTTATCTGCGTAAACTTTCCTTGTACTAGGCCTTCTGGCCTCCAAAATAACATTCAAAACTTGTTGTGGAAGCTGAGACCCTCCAGGGTTTAAACCAGAATATGCCAGGCTGTCAGATGTAGAGAATGAAGTTTGACATTGAGTAAATGACCGTTCTCCTGAGACAGCAGGTGAGGAATAGAAGGCAAAGGCCATGGAGGCTCCCGTACCAGACTTCTCAGTAACGGGTACCAGTGCTGTCGAGGCCAATCTGGAGCTATTAAAATCATGTTTGGCTTGTCCTGTCTGACCTTCAGCAGTACCTTTGGGAGGAGAGGCAGAGGTGGAAAGGCATACACGTGAAGATTGCTCCAATTGAATGAGAGAGCATCCATTTTCCAAGCTGAGGGATGAAACCTTTTTGTGCAAAACTTTGGCAGCTGGTAATTTAGTGGAGAAGCGAACAGATCTATGTCTGGAGTTCCCCATAACACTGTCAACCTCTGGAATACATGAGGATCCAATTTCCACTCGTGGGGATCCATAATTTGTCTGCTCAACACATCTGCTAAGGAGTTCTGTGCTCCTGGCAGAAACCTTGCCTGAAGATTGAGCTGTAAACAGAGCAGTCTCCCACAAAATCATTGCTTGTCTGCATAGAGGATAAGAATGCGTTCCCCCTTGCTTGTTGATGTACCACATGACAGTTGTGTTGTCTGTTTGAATCAACACCTGCCCTGGAAGAAGTAAATCCTTGAAAGCTATCAATGCAAATTGGACTGCTAACATCTCCTTCAAGTTGATATGTAGATGTTGAAGTCTGGCAGGCCACGTGTCTTGTATCCATTTTCCATTTAGATGAGCTCCCCAAGCTTTGTCTGAGGCATCTGTCGTTAAAATCTGACTCGCCTCTGGCCGGGTCACAGAGAGTCCCTTGTTTAGGTGACATTCCTGAGCCCACCACAAAAATTCCTTTTGAATGCAAGGTATTATTTGAATGACAGTGTCCAAATCTTGGCAGTGCTGTGTCCATACATTCTTGAGATACCATTGTAGCTTCCTCATATGCAGTTTGGCATTGGGAAGTACCAGAATACAAGATGCCATGAACCCCAAGGCTTGAAGGACTGTCCTTGCAGTCAGCCTGGACTGATGAGACAACTGGTGGAAGTAAAGAGAAAGATTCTTTTGTTTGTCCGGGGTCAAAAAGGCCATCTGGGATGCTGTATTCAGTCTCACACCCAGAAAGCACATGTCCTGAGAGAGTACTAGACTGGACTTTATTTCGTTCACAGAATACCCCAGGCATCTTAACACTGCCATCACATACTGTAAATGATGAAGAAGTTCGTCCTTTTCTTGGGCCAATATCAGGCAATCGTCCAAATAAGGATAGATCTGTATTCCTCTTAGCCTGAAGAAAGCTACCACTGGAGCCAGAACCTTCGTGAACACTCTGGGCGCAGTAGATAAGCCAAAGGGCAATGCAGAGAACTGATAATGTGAAGTCCCAGCCCGAAAACGCAGATACTTCCTGCAACTGGGCCTGATAGGAACATGAAGGTAAGCCTCTTTGAGATCCAGAGTCACCATCCAGTGATCTTTGCCCAGCAGAGGTAAAAGCTGTTGTAACGTTAACATTTTGAACTTGGGAATGTCCAGATATGTGTTGAGGATGGATAAATCCAAAATTGGTCTCCACGTGTTTCCTTTCTTTGGTACTAGAAACAGGCGAGAATAAAATCCTAGGCCCACTTCTGGCAGAGGAACCGTTTGTATGGCCCCTATTTGAAGTAGTAAAGAAATTTGTTTGCGAGCCTCTAATCTTTGCTGAGGAGGAACGTCCGGCATGCCTTTGAAAGGAGGCAAGGTATGGAAATAGAACTTGTAACCCTGGTGTATGATATCCAATACCCATTTGTCTTGGGTAATCAACATCCAATTTTCCTTGAAGAGTGCTAACCTTCCTCCCAAAGGTGCTGCCAGGCAAGAAGGATCTGGCAGCTGAAAAAGTAGGTCATTGGGCCTGTTTACGAAAGGACTGGCCCCTGCCCTCACCCGAAGATTGTGCAGGTGAACTCCGTGTTCTAGGCCTGAAAGAACTCTGAGCTCTGCCCCTACCACGTCTAGATCTACCCCTAGACTGAGAATCATAAGAAGGATACGTCCACCCCTTAGCAGCCCAATTCCTACTAAACTTCGGAGGCTGAACTTGCAAAAAATCCTTAACAGCCTGCATAGACTTAGCCTTGTCTTCCATTTTCTTCAAGACTGATTCCACAGGTGAACCAAACAACACATCAGACTGCAAAGGAGCATCCAAAATCCTTGTCTTAACATGGTCAGATAAATTCTGATCCTTTAACCAGGCGTGCCTGCGAAGAACTGAGCCAGTGGCAGCCACCCTAGACGAGGCCTGCACAGCATCAAAACCACACTGTAATGAATGCTTACCCACTTGTTCAGAGACATGCACCAAATCTTGCAACTCTTTACACTCAATGCCTTCCGCCAGAGCATCCACCTTAGACTTCAATTGAGAAAGAAGAAAGTTTTGATATTTCAACATATGAAACTGGCAATTCAAAGCCCTCATAGCTAAGGTAGAAGATGTATAGACCTTCTTTCCCCATCTATCCAAAGCTCTGGCTTCTTTATCTAGAGGAACCGGATTTTTTACAACAGAGGCCTTGACACCCTTAGGTCCCTGACTAATAGTTTCTGGGTCCGCCCTAGGACTCTTATAAAGATATTTATGAGCCTCAGGCACCCTGTAATACCTATCCGGTTTAACAGGAGCAGGAGGCAGAGAATCAGGATTAAGTGAAGCCTCTGCAAACACATCTTTCACAACATCCAGAACAGGGGGTATAGCCAAGAGCCTATGCTGGGGTAACAGCAAAAACTCCCTAAGCCTTTTCCTAGAATCAGAGAAGTCCTGACCTTCCCACTTAAAATGTTCCCTCATAGAATGAAGTGTCTCTGAAAAAGAAAAATCCTCTGGAGGAGAAACAGAAGGAGTGGAATCATCTGCATCAGAATCAGAATAAGGAGAATACTCCTGCAAGTCTTCAGCAAGTCTTCAGCTGAAGACTCTGAAATATCCGAAGCCTGCTCAAAACTTCCCAACTCTGGCTCCACCCTAGGCCTCTTATCAGGAGGGGGCATAGAACCTCTAATCAGAGTAATTAAATCTTCTGCCATTTTAAGCATGTGCTTCTTAGGCACAGACCCTGCTGAACTAGGAGTGACACCAACAGAAGCTGAAACTGGCCTGCCTCTGGGAGAAGCCTTGGAAACAGAAGGAGAAGGCCTAACCACCCTAGGAAGGGAGGGGAGTACAGTAACTTGGGAAGCCCCTTCAGCCTGACCTGCCTCCTGAGAGACCACCTCCTGCAAAATCAAAGTCTCCCCCTGAGACTCCAGAGAAGTCTCCGTCGGAACCACAGGTTCCACTGAAGCCTCTAAAGAACCGGCGTCCGGACGACTCATCTTGCCTGGGTTTGACTGTTTTGTCTTTGCGCTTCTTCGCAGAAGCGGGCGCCGGAGAATCCGACGGCATATTATAATTGCACCGCTTCCCAAAGACCAGCCTAGCACAATCCAACCTTCGCTTAATAGTGCGTTTATTGAACCTAGCACAAAAGCGACACCCAACAACGTCGTGCTCAGGCCCCAAACAAGGAATACACAAAGAATGATAATCCCTATGCGGTATCTGTTTCCCACAAGAAATACAGTTATTCACTTTTCTGACATCCGGTAAAACACTGAGGCAAGAAAAACCAAAATAATCCCCAACGGGTACTTAGCCAACTTGGATTCGGTCTGAAACTCCGAATTCGAAAAATTTCAGAACGCCGAACGGCACTTGCAACGCTGCTTCTGCATCGGACCATGCGGCAAAAAAGACTGAGGAAATGACGTCGGTCATGCGCTTTTGTACACTGACGTCCTGATGTCAGTTTTAAGCGCCTTGACCGACGTCAGCCTAATACTTTGGTATTCGGGCCGACCGAGGACAGCGGACTACCCATATGTAAGGACTGCAGCAATGTGAGATGAACAACATCTGAGCTTGCAGGTGCACTTGGTTGCTCAAGGCTGTGTTCCACATTGCCATGGCTAACCTGCAGAGTGGGTAGGAATGAGTTTCCCCCTGCTTGTTTATGTACCACATAACTGTGGTGTTGTCTGTCTTTATCAAGAGTTGTCCTGGAAGGATAAGGTATATGAAGGCTGTCAGAGCATTCTGTACAGCTAAAATTTCTTTTTGATTGATATGCAGGTGAGTTTGTCCTGGGCTCCATTTGCCTTGAATGTATTTGGCTGCCTTGTGAGCCCACCATGCATAGTCTGATGCATCTGTTGTCAGGGTTTGGGTGGCGAGGGGTTGAGTGAAAGGGAGTCTCTTGTTGTGGTTGCAAGCCTCTGCCCACCAAAGGAACTCTGCCCTTAGACAATGAATGATAGGAATCAATGTTTCCAGGTCCTGAGAATGCTGACACCAGAGACTTTTTAAGTACCACTGAAGTTTCCTCATATGCAGTCTTGCATATGGAATTAGTAGAGAGCATGAGGCCATGAACCCTATGGCTTGCAGTATTTTTCTTGCAGATAGCTGGGTTTTGGTGGCCATTAGTTTGAAATAGTTTGTCAAATAAACCTGTTTTTCTGGAGTGAGGAATGCCATCTGGGAAGTTGTGTTCAAGCTTGCTCCCAGGAATACAATCTTTTGGCTGGGCACCAAGTGTGATTTCTTTTCATTGATGGTGTACCCCAGAGAAGTTAGAAGTAACTTTACAAATGCCAGGTGCTGAAGTAGCAATTCTTGACTGTCCGCCTGAATTAGACAACCGTCCAAGTATGGGTAAATTTGAATATTTCTCTGCTTGCAGTATGCAATGGCTGGAGCCAGGCACTTTGTGAATACCCTGGCCGCAGTAGATAAGCCAAAGGGAAGTGCAGAGAACTGATAGTGCATACAGCCTTCCCTGAAAAGTAGATATTTCCTGCAAGATTCCCTTATGGGGATGTGCAGATAAGCTTCTTTTAAGTCTAGGGTGACTAGCCAGGAGTCCTTGGCTAGCATAAAAAGCAGCTGTTGTAGTGTAAGCATTTTGAATTTTGGGACCACCAGGAAGGTGTTGAGAATGGACAGATCCAGGATAGAGCGTCAAGAGCTCTCTTTTCTGGGCACCAGGAACAGTCTGGCATAGAAACCCTGTCCCCTTTGCTCTGCTGGAACAGGCTGAATAGCCCTGATACTGAGAAGGGAAAGAACTTGCTTTTGAGCCTCTGGTCACTGGTTTGGAGGAAGGTCTGGCAACCAGCTTGGGGTTGGCAGTGAGTGGAAGTAGAATCTGTATCCCTGGGATACAATCTTTAGGACCCATCAGTCCTGGGTAATGAACATCCATTTTTTTGCATGCAGGGTAAGTTTTCCTCCTAGGGGTGCAAGTACTTGGGCATGGCTGGGAAGGCTGATAGACAAGTCATTGTGAACTTTTTCCATAAGGGGGTGGCTTACCACTCCCTGTTCTTGAGGTGGGAGCACTCCATTGTTTAGTTCCCTGCATACCCTGACACTGGTGTCTTGGTGGTCTGCTGCCCCTGGGTTTGGACTGAGAAGGCCTGGGAGGGACTGGAAAGGACCAGTTTTTAGAAGGCCAATGCCTACTGAATCTAGGTGGCTGTACCTGTAAGAAATCTTTAACAGTTTGCATAGATTTAGCTTTTTCCTCCATCTTTTTAAGAACGTCTTCTGCTTTTGTGTCAAACTTTCCTGGTTTAATGGAGCATCTAGTAATTTTACTTTGACATGGTCTAGCAAGATTTGTTCCTTCAGCCAAGCATGCCTTCTCAGTACAGACCCAGTGAAAGAAACCCTGCAAGATGCTTCTAAGGCATCAAAACCACACTGCAAAGTATGTTTACTAACTTGGTTTGCAGAATGCATTAACTCTTGAAAATCTTTATTTTCTGTGCAATCTGGAAGCAACAACATTTTTTATTTAATTAGTTCCATAACATGCTGCTGGTACTTCAACACGTGAAAAGTACAGTTTTGTACCTACCATAAATGTTGATGTTCGAAGATCCACATTGCTGCAGTCCTTACACTAGGGTAGTCCGCTGTCCTCGGTCGGCCCGAATATCAAAGTATAAGGCTGACGTCGGTCAAGGTGCACTTGACTGACATCAGGACGTCAGGGTACAAATGCGCATGACCGACGTCATATCCTCAGTCTTTTCTTGCCCCAGATGTCAGAAGACCCTAAAAATAAAGGTCAAAACCAAAAGACAGCAAACCAACAACTAACCACCCTTTCACTAACTATATGTACAATATATACAATATATACAATATCTACAACCCAACCCACACAACCACCTCTAACTACAGAGGGGAAGGAGGGAGGGTAAATTGGACTGCAGCAATGTGGATCTTCGAACATCTACATTTATGGTAGGTACAAAACTGTACTATGTTCTTCATCTCACATTGCTGCAGTCCTTACACTTGGGTAGAATCCCAAAGCAGAGGTAAGGGAGGATGGCCAAACTACAAGGAAGCAGGAGCTGCCAAAATGTCCTGCAAAACAGCAGTGGCAAAACCAGCCCTGGATTTAGAGTAAAGTGGTAGGTGATAATGCCTAGAGAAAGTATGCACTGAACTCCAAGTAGCTGCCTCCAAAATATCCTTGGTTGCCACTCCCCTCAAAAGGCTGTCAGTGGCAGTAGCCCTAGTGGAATGAGGCCTAATCCCAGCTGGAATCTCCTTGCCATGATGGGAATAACAGAAAGCAATGCAAAACCCAATCCACTTAGAAATAGTTTGTTTTGACACAGGCTTGCCCTGAGAACTCAAAGCAAAAGAAACAAACAACTGCTGAGACTGCCTGAACCCTTTAGTTCTGTCCAAATAATATCGCAACTGCCTGTGTACATCTAAAGTGTGCAAAATCTTTTCCCCTTTATTTTGGGGATTTGCATAAAAAGTAGGCAAATGAATAGTTTGGTTTAAAGCCACACTAGAAACCACCTTAGGCATAAAGGAAGGATTAGTACGTAAAGATACCCTATCCTTATGGAAAATCAAGAAAGGCTCAACTGCCATAAGGGCCTGCAATTCAGAAACCCTTCTTACAGAGGTAATGGCCAACAAAAAAGCAGACTTCCATGATAAATATTTCAACTCATAAGTAGCTGCAGGCTCAAAAGGTTGTAGAGTGAGTTTCTCCAACACAAAATTGAGATCCCAAGCAGGAGTAGGAGCTCTACGTGGGGGTCTTATATTCTTTGCCCCTCTAAGAAATTGCTTGAACAAAGGATGAGAAAACAATGGAGGGTCACATTCATAGTGAGCTGAAATTGCTGCAGCATGAACCTTAATAGAAGAGAAGGACAAACCTTTGTCCAGTAACTCAGTAAGATATTGAAGAGCCACACTTAAATTAGGCTCAGAAACATCAAAATCCTTTGCTGCACTCCAAAATAAAAATCTCTTCCATTTATCTGTGTACACTTTCCTTGTACTAGGCCTTCTAGCTTCCAAAATCACATTCAAAACTTGTTGTGGAAGTTGAGACCTTCTATGGTTCAAAACAGAATATGCCAGGCTGTTAGGTGAAGAGAGTGAAGTTTGACATTGAGCAAATGGCTGTCCTCCTGTGACAACAGGTGTGGAATCAAAGGCAAAAGCCATGGAGGCTTCCGTACCAGACTTCTCAGTAATGGGTACCAGTGCTGTCGAGGCCAATCTGGAGCTATTAAAATCATCCTTGGCTTGTCCTGTCTGACCTTTAGAAGTACCTTTGAGAGGAGAGGCAGAGGTGGAAAGGCATACACATGAAGATTGCTCCAATTGAAAGAAAGAGCATCCACTTTCCAAGCTGTGGGATGAAACCTTTTTGTGCAAAACTTTGGCAGCTGATGGTTTAGTGGAGAAGTGAACAGATCTATGTCTGGAGTTCCCCATGACACTGTCAATTTCTGAAATACATGAGGATCCAATTTCCACTCGTGGGGATCCATAATTGTCTGCTCAACACATCTGCTAAGGAGTTCTGTGCTCCTGGCAGAAACCTTGCCTGAAGATTGAGCTGTAAACTGAGAGCAGTCTCCCACAAAATCATTGCTTGCCTGCATAGAGGATAAGAATGTGTTCCCCCTTGCTTGTTGATGTACCACATGACAGTTGTGTTGTCTGTTAGAATCAACACCTGCCCTGGAAGAAGTAAATCCTTGAAAGCTATTAATGCAAACTGGACTGCTAACATCTCCTTCAGATTGATATGTAGATGTTGTAGTCTGGCAGGCCACTTGTCTTGTATCCACTTTCCATTTAGATGAGCTCCCCAAGCTTTGTCTGAGGCATCTGTCGTTAAAATCTGACTCGCCTCTGGTCGGGTCACAGAGAGTCCCTTGTTTAGGTGACATTCCTGAGCCCACCACAAAAATTCCTTTTGAATGCAAGGTATTATTTGAATGACAGTGTCCAGATCCTGGCAGTGCTGTGTCCATACATTTTTGAGATACCATTGCAGCTTCCTCATATGCAGTTTGGCATTGGGAAGCACCAGAATACAAGATGCCATGAACCCTACGGCTTGAAGGACTGTCCTTGCAGTCAGCCCGGACTGATGAGATAGTTGATGGAAGTAAAGAGAAAGATTCTTTTGTTTGTCCGGGGTTAAAAAGGCCATCTGGGACGCTGTATTCAGTCTTACACCCAGAAAGCACATGTCCTGAGAGGGTACTAGACTGGACTTTATTTCGTTCACAGAATACCCCAGGCATCTTAGCACTGCTATCACATAATCCAAATGATGAAGAAGCTCTTCCTTTCCTTGAGCCAGAATCAGGCAGTCGTCCAAATAAGGATAGATTTGTATTCCTTTTAGCCTGAAGAAAGCTATCACTGGAGCCAGAACTTTCGTGAACACTCTGGGCGCAGTAGATAAGCCAAAGGGCAATGCAGAGAACTGATAGTGAGAAGTCCCAGCTCGAAAACGCAGATACTTCCTGCAACTTAGTCTGATAGGAACATGAAGGTAAGCCTCCTTGAGATCCAAAGTTACCATCCAATGATCTTTGCCCAGCAGAGGTAAAAGCTGTTGTAACGTCAACATTTTGAACTTGGGAATGTCCAGATAAGTGTTGAGGATAGATAAATCCAAAATTGGTCTCCACGTGTTCCCCTTCTTTGGTACTAGGAACAGGCGAGAATAAAATCCTAGGCCCACTTCTGGCATAGGGACCGGCTGAATGGCCCCTAGTTGAAGTAACAGAGAAATTTGCTTGCGAGCCTCTATTCTTTGTTGAGGAGGAACGTCTGGCATGCCCCTGAAAGGAGGCAAGGTATGGAAATAAAACCTGTAACCTCGGTGTATGATATCCAATACCCATTTGTCTTGGGTAATTAAACTCCAATTTTCTTTGAAAAGTGCCAACCTTCCCCCCAAAGGTGCTGCCAGGCGAGCAGGCCCTGGCAGCTGAAAAGGTAGGTTATTGGGTCTGTTTACGAAAGGACTGACCCTGCCCTCACCAGAAGACTGTGCAGGAGAACTCCCTGTTCTAGGCCTGAAAGAGCCCTGAGCTCTGCCCCTACCACGTCTAGATCTACCCCTAGACTGGGAATCATAAGAAGGATACGTCCACCCTTTAGCAGGCCAATTTCTACTAAACTTTGGAGGCTGAACCTGCAAAAAATCTTTAACAGTCTGCATAGACTTAGCCTTGTCTTCCATTTTCTTTAAAACTGCCTCAACAGGAGAACCAAACAACACATCAGATTGTAAAGGAGCATCTAAAATCCTTGTTTTAACATGGTCAGATAAATTTTGATCCCTCAGCCAGGCGTGCCTGTGAAGAACTGACCCAGTGGCAGCCACCCTAGACGAGGCCTGTACAGCATCAAAACCACATTGCAAAGAATGCTTACCCACCTGTTCAGAAACATGCACCAAATCTTGTAACTCTTTACAATCAATACCTTCCGCCAGAGCATCAACCTTAGACTTCAACTGTGAAAGGAGATAGTTTTGGTATTTTAACATGTGAAACTGGCAATTCAAAGCCCTCATAGCCAGAGTGGAAGAAGTATAAACTTTCTTTCCCCATCTATCCAAGGCCCTGGCTTCTTTATCTGCAGGAACCGGATTCTTGACAACAGAAGCCTTAACACCTTTAGGCCCCTGGCTAACAGTTTCTGGGTCTGCCCTAGGACTTTTAAAAAGATACTTATGAACTTCAGGCACCCTGTAATACCTATCCGGTTTAACAGGAGCAGGAGGCAAAGAATCAGGATTAAGAGAAGCTTCTGTAAAACATCTTCCACTACATCCAAAACAGGAGGTTTTGCCAAAGGCCTATGCTGGGGTAAAAACAAAAATTCCCTAAACCTTTTCCTGGAATCAGAGAAGTCCTGACCTTCCCACTTAAAATGCTCCCTCATGGAATGAAGAGTTTCTGAAAAAGAAAAATCCTCAGGAGGAGAAGCAGAAGGAGTAGAATCATCCACATCAGAATCAGAATAAGGAGAGTACTCCTGCAAGTCTTCAGCCGAAGACTCTGAAACATCCGAAGCCTGCTCAAAACTCCCTAGCTCAGGCTCCACCCTAGGTCTCTTATCAGGAGGGGGCAAAGAACCCCTAATCAAAGAAATCAAATCTTCTGCCATTTTAAGCATATGCTTCTTGGGCACAGTTCCAGAAGAACTAGGGGTGACACCAGCTAAAGCTAAACTTGGCCTGCCTCTAGGAGAAGCCTTGGAAACAGAAGGAGAAGGCCTAACCACCCTAGGCAGGGAGGGGAGTATAGTAACCTGAGAAGCCCCATCCCCCTGACCTGCCTCCTGAGAGGCCACATCCTGCAACAACAAGGTCTCTCCCTGGGATCCCAAAGAAACCTCCGGTGGAACCACCGGCTCCACCGACACCTCTAAAGAACCGGCGTCCGGAACGGACGGTTCTTCTAGCCTAGGCTTAACTGCTTTGTCCTTGCGCTTCTTCGAAGAAGCGGGCGTCAGAGCATCCGACGGCATTTTATAATTGCACCGCTTCCCGAAGACTAACCTGGCACAATCTAATCTCCTCTTTATAGTGCGCTTATTGAATCTAGCACAAGAGCGACACCCAACAACGTCGTGCTCAGGCCCTAAACAAGGAATACACAAAGTATGATAATCTCTATGCGGTATCTGTTTCCCACAAGAAATGCAGTTATTCACTTTTTCTGACATCCGTTTAACCACTGAGGCAAGAAAAAAACAAAATATTCCCCAACGGGGTACTTAGCCAACTTTGACTCGGTCTGAAACTCTGGAATCGAAAAATTTCAGAACGCCAACCAGCACTTGCAATACTGCTTCTGCATCGGACCATGCGGCAAAAAAGACTGAGGATATGACGTCGGTCATGCGCATTTGTACCCTGACATCCTGATGTCAGTCAAATGCGCCTTGACCGACGTCAGCCTTATACTTTGATATTCGGGCCGACCGAGGACAGCGGACTACCCTAGTGTAAGGACTGCAGCAATGTGAGATGAAGAACATCTGGCAATTTAAAGCTCTGATGGCAAGAGTTGCAGAGGTATATACCTTCTTACCCCATCTGTCTAAAGCTCTAGAATCCCTGTCTGAAGGGGTAGGGTTTTTGGCTGTAGTAGCCTTAATACCTTTAGGTCCCTGGGAAATGGTCTCTGGATCTGCAGTGGCATTCTTAAAGAGAAATTTGAGAGAGGCAGATATTCTGTAGTACCTGTCAGGCTTTCCAGGAGCTGGTGGTAAAGTATCAGGAGCAGTCAACTTTCGCCAAGCAGAACAAGTGTAGCCACAGGATAAACGAAAATTTTAATGGTGAAGCGCTTTTAGTCTGCTTAAAAAGCAGACTTCATCAGACATAATATACTCTGTACCAGCATGCTTTATATATTGAAAAGCATCACTAAATTGAAACAATTAATTAATTTGCTCGTTAAACACTCCCAGCTAAATTAAAAGAAACTTACTTCATACATTAACTATAGCTAAACCCCACTAAGCTTCATATTAAATATAAATCGGATATAAATCCTAACCAGTACTATCTAGTAATATTTAAATTGGATAAATATTCCATAAAAGTAAAATAATAATTAGATATAGACAATTTACATAAATTTAAGTAATTTTAAAAGACATAAAAAACTTAAATATGTATAGAGATAATAATGTAATAAAAATATAAATATCAAATAGCGTGACTATATATGACATTAAGATGCCAGTAATATTAGCTTAAATACATCTAAATATGTATATAAATTACATACTATAGGCATATACAAATGATAGATGTCAGACAATGTCCATATCACACTAAATTCATGCCCGAAGGCAATAATACATGATATAACCTCAAAAATTGAGTTAGTGTAACACCTATAGTACATGCACCAAAATCAGTCATCTATATGCACAAATATACTTCAGAGTGACTACTTGGTGTAAAAAATTCCTTAATGCAAAAAACTACATTGCAAATGTACATGTATTTAAAAGTAAATTTACTTCGTCAATCTAACTAGTCTCAATAGAAATGCATATAGTTTAGTTGACGAAAACATTGTATATTACAATGCAGAATCAAATGTATAAAAACCCAAAGTTTATTCCCTAACAGGTATCCTACCTTATAAGGCTCTTTAATTTTAATATACAGCTAATAGAGCAACCATCATTCAATCCTGGGTGTGAATATGCGTTTAATCTAATCTGCCATTTGAGTTCAAGTTCTTCAAGTAACAACTTGGAAGGCGCACCCCTCTTGTTTTCCAATACTTTATCAATAACCATAAATTTGAAAGAATGGTCACTGAAAGATATGATATGTTTGGCCAGAGCGTTTTCTTGCTTCTTCTTTTTTATTGCATATTGATGTTCATATATGCGTTCACGTAACTTACGCTTGGTCTTCCCAACATAAAATCCTGGGCATTTCTGACATTGGGCTAAATATACTACCATACAAGTGTTACAGTTAGCTCTACAACGCATTTCAGAACACTTTCTGTTTATAAAGAATCTATTAGACTCATATATATGCTTACAATAGTTACAGTTTTGGCATTTGAACATGCCTGGGGTTCGTGTAAAATTACTAGTAGTGCCTTCAAGTAGTGTTTTCATATTTCTGCCTCTCCTGAAGGTTATTTCAGGATGGCAGCCTACCTTACTACACATTGTAGAGTTGTTTTTAAATATTCCCCAATTTTTCTTAATAATGTCAATAAGAAAGTAACTATTGATATGGTAGGTGAGAATTAATCTAGGATTAGTAGTCGGTGTTGGGCCTTGACTGTTATTGTCTGAGATGGGAGTAGAATTAAAATTATCTACAATATCCAGGACAGGGGGTATTGCTAGAGGCCTGTGCTGAGGCAAGTCTAAAAATTCTCTGAGTCTCTTTTTGGACTTTGGGTAGTCCTGGCATTCCCAGCGTAAATGCTCTCTTAAGGTATGCAAGGTTTCACCAAAAGAAAAGTCCTCTTCAGGGGAGGCAGAGGGAATGGAATCCTCTGCATCTGAATCCTCATAGGCAGATAAGGGTATGTCCTGGTAATCAGAGGGATCACAGTCATCGGACTCATGGTCTGTAGAATCAGAAGGAAAATCAATTATTTGTCTTTTAGAGGGGGAAGGCTGGCTTCCCTTAGTTAAAGTTATAAGGTCTTCAGCCATTCTAAGAATTTGTTTCTGTGGCATGGGAGCTTGAGCATGCGCTTTGGTCGTCGGTTTTCTAGGCGTAGTGTGAACTCTGGGTCTGAGAAACTCATTAGTTTTAGTCAGAAATGAAGTAGTCGGTTTAATAAGAACACTGGAAGGTTGGAATACACCCTCAGAAGCCGATGCCGGCACAGCGGCTCCGGACCCATCCAAGGTAGAGACATCTGCAGGTTCCATAGTCGAAGAAGCATCTCTTGGGATACCAGACTCCGAATGGGTCTCAGCAGAGGCCTGAGAATCTGTAGAAGCGGGTATCACAGGCTGCGAAAGCGCCTCACTGAGTACCGGCAGACTGGCAGCTAGCTTAACGGAAGCGTTGTCAGCAGTTTTGGACCTACGCAGTCAGTCTCTGTCTTCAGCTTTACATTATTTTGGGAGAATGGTAGTTGGATGGCTTATCGAAGTCATTTCAGAATACAGAGAATGACAGCAAAAGAATTTAGTGACAAAAATAGCCCGATGATGAATAGTTCGGGCGTTAAACAAGACACAAAACCGACAGCGAGGAACTTCTTGGTCTGGGCCGAAACAGGTGATGCAGTAAGAATGAAAATCTCTGTGAGGTATTTGCTTTCCACAGGCAAAACAATTAACTTTTTTTTTGACATCGGTTAGAGCAAGAAAAAAGCATCCCCAATGGGGTACTTCGCTTTAGAAGACTTCAGGTTTGAAACTCGAAAAATGAAAATTTCAGGTAGCAGCCAACCAGCACTTGCGAACTTGCTTCTGCTTCGGGCTCCCGCCAGCAAGAAAAGCTGATGTAATGACATGTTTTATACCCATGACATCATGGAAGAGGCGACAGCATCAGAAGCAGAAATCCCAAGGCTCTGGTATTCGGGCCGACTGAGGGCTACCTGCAGGCAGATAACCAAGTGTGATGACTGCAACAGTGAAACACAAAGAACATCTTATTGTTCCTCCACCAACATGGACCCAGGAATAGACTTAGAGAGCTCTTTAATCAAGTCTCTCTGCAATCTGGTAAAATGTGCCAAGTAATTAACTGACTGTAGGGCAAAGGTCACTGAGGCGTAAACTTACCTTCCAAACTTGTACATCCCCCTGGACTCTTTGTTAGGAGGATGAACAGTAGAGTTTTGTTCAGCTAGCTCTTTCTTAGATGCTGCTGCCACAGCCATGGCATCCATGGGAACCCCCTGACTCCAATGATGTCTGCCTTTGGGCAGAGCAAGAAATGTATTACGGAGACGGGGAATGGGTTCCATGGTATCCAGTTCCTTGCATGCCCAACGAGAAACAAGATCTACAAGGTCATCCGCCAGAGGGGTAACCTAAGATGTAGATGGGCTGGACCTGAAAGCTTCTTGTAACACCAACTCCTACTGGGAAGGGGGAATGGAAGACCATCTACCTTTCCAGCTAAGGATCTCTAGGATGGCTTCAAAGGAAATGTCTTCTTGTGGAGATCTTAGGGACCCCCTCCTCAAAATCAGTGTCTTTGGTTAAAGATTCCTGAGGGGAATCTATGTGCCTTCTTTTGGATGACCTCATCCAAGGAACCTCTTGAGTGGGATGATCTGCACTGCTTCAGAAAGACTTTGGAAGGACCTGATAAATGATGACACAGGAGGAGGACACGACATTCTTTTGGGTGTCTCTTGTAAAAAAGGGGATTGTAGCAAAGGGGAGATAGGCTCTGGCAAAAAACGAGGATTTCAAGGCTGAGCAGACTTGAATGCCCCAGTTATTGGATCTGAAGATGTCTGATCCAATCTCTTAGGTTAACAGGTGGGTCCAAAGCAGGAGCAAGTTTTGGAGACCAGATAGGACAGCATCCTCTGTGCTCCCTGAACTCTAAAGCCAACTTTGATTTCTTAGTGGGAAGTTGAGCTCCTGAAATAGGAGCCGTAGAGGAAGGAGCAGAAGTAGGTCACAATTCCTTTAGTACTAACTTATTCTGTCTATCGCCCAGGAATTGAAACCCACACAGATCTAGCAAGGGGTTTCAAGATGGGTTGCTCCTAAACAATATATGCACTCCCTGTAGGCATCAGAGTTGGGTATGTTATGCCCACAGGAAGCATACTTTTTGAAACCTGCCATTTAACAGGAAAATAGAGAGAGAGAAAAAGTTTTATTTGTTACATGTTTGTGTGTGTGTGTGTGTGTGTGTGTGTGTGTGTGTGTGTGTGTGTGTGTGTGTGTGTATATATATATATATATATATATATATATATACACACACACACATATATACATATATATATATATATATATATATATATATATATATATATATATATATATATATATATATATATATATATATATCTATCTATATATATATATATATATATATATATCTATATATATATATATATATATATACACACACACACGCACACACACACACACACACTCACACACATACTTTTTTGGGGGGAAATTAGAAAAGAAAAAGGAAGGATTCCAACAATGGTATGTAAGAAATACCAAAAAAACAGGTAAGAGAAATTTAGCAAAAGGGTAAAGAGGAAAAACGTTACCAGCAATGCTAATAAAAGTACCTGAGAAGAATAGGTAGGAAGAAAACAGGTTTTAAACCCAATGCTGAGAAAACGAAAAACTGGAAAAGGGAGGAAGGGTGAAAGATAAAGGACTATACATAGAAAAAATATAGAATACTCTACTTTTACTCACAAAAAATGGAAAACTACAGACAAAAAGCTTGAACTAGCATAATCCACATCTGTTGAGCAGAAGCGGCAAATGACATCTGAGGTATTACAGAGCTCTGAGACATTATGTGTAAAGGGAGGAGCTTGAGAGTCAGATCCAAGAGTCTAAAGGAAATGCGGCCAAGACGGATCTGAGGTCAGATCCGAGACACCCTCACTGAGAAATGAATGAAAATGACATCAGATCTACAGATATAGTATTCAAATTAAAATAAAATCTTACTACATTCACAATAATAGAAGATGGTCAAATAAAATTACTGCTCTAGAAATTACAAAAATGTAATGAGTATTACATGAAGGTGGATATCACTCCCCAATATGATGTTTTAAACATCTGGATGTCCTTAGAAGGGTACATGGATGGAATCTTGAAGTGTAACTGTTGAAGGAGCATATCTACTGAAATAAGCTGCACATTGTTAGAATCTGGGGATTTGGTTTTTTGGAAAGTTTTAGTAGTATATGGAAGAAAAACTTGAAAATTACTTTTGGATATTTATCTAAGAATAGAACCATATGAACTGTACATATTCAGCCAGAAAATTAAGAGAAATACACAGCTGCAGACACACAGCAGTTGCATAGCCAAAACCAAACGCAGTTCATTGTTGTTACTAAAAATTAATTTTGGCTGTGAGCAGACTGCTTTACATTTGCAGGACATACATACCTGTCAACCTGGAAACATCAAAAATCTGGACAAAGACCCATGAAAATAGATACAAATCTGTACCTAAATAACATAAAAATTGCATACATAATTGTGTAACCCCACCCACTCCAACGGAATTGTGGGATATCAACTTTCAAATGCAAACTGAAGAACAGATAACCAAAATATGGCGACTGCCCCACCATGGTATTCAGGGAAAAGGCCATGCAATAGAACTTAAAACCACATGTTATATATGTGGCTAAAAGCATGACAGAAAGCAATGTGCTGCTTTTAAATAATTGTGCTGAATCTCTGCTAAGCACCACTATTCTCTCAAGTCAAGAAAGTTTAAAACTTTACTCTTTGTTTAATATTGGTAGCATAAAGCAGAATGCTACTTATCTTAAATAAAGTTAAACTGAAAATGAAATATATATAAGGAACAACAGGTAGAAAACACACTGCCAACTGCATAGTTATCAGAGGTACATGAATAACTGCTAAAAGAAACACAAAAGATTATTTGTGAAATGCCATAGCTAGCCATGGCAGAAAAAAAAGAATATCAAAGATGATACTGACATAGAAATGCAGTCTCTGAAAGGCCAAGAGGTTGGCCTGAATATCAGTAAGGACTAAGGAATGTTGTTGGTGTTGACTGTTTCAGGGAATCTGGAATAAAATAATCAAACAATATGACAAGGCAAGTGCAAGAGTGTTAGGACGTCACTGTCTGCAATCTTAAAAAGGAGGATACCTGACACCGTTATGTATGCCAATAGTCTGCAATTCAAAATATGCACTGCTCTCAACTTCTTATTTCCATAATAAGGATAAAACCAATAATTTACAAAACAACAAATCATAGATACGTTGTAAATACTGGCATGTGTCACTTAGAAATATCATCATTCAAATGAATGACATTAATATGCAACTTGTAAAAAAGGGGTCTGTAGCTGTGTGATGTCTGAATAAAACAGTCGTCACTTTGTTACAAAAAAGAAACACGACAAATTATACAGCTAAATTGTAACTAATTACAGCTTGCTCAAAAATACTAAATGCAACAAGATCTGCCATCATGCAGATTCATTTTCCTCTGTCTTTAAACTGTTTCACTGCATTTCATGCCGAACTGTTTCTAAAACCTAAATCTGACCTCATTGCTGTTTTACTGTACACTTTTCTGTTCTTCCCGGCTATTCTGGGCTGTGAAATAAGGGCCCATTATAGATCACTATGCTATCTCTATCCCTATCAAAAACTTGAATAATAATCTTCCTAACACTACTTTGAGCGTATTCACACTATTCCAATTACCCTATAAGAGCTTGTTCCATGCTACCATTATTTCACACTAATTCAGTGGCTACAAAAAAAAAATTCCACAGTGAATGTCACAAACTTACCTTTGCAGACTTACTGACACTTGCCGTTTTAAACATTTTGATTACCATAGGGTGTAAAAGCATGTCTATCTACACTCAATGTAAATAGTGTGCCACAGAGAAAATGTGTTCACATAATATGTATGCCGAACAGAATGAAATTTTCCTTTTCATATAACTGTGTCTAAAATAACCAAAGTCTCCAACTAACTTTTTTAGCCAATCGATTCACAGTATATACACGAATAATATCGTCAAGTCAGACCATAATGGTCTATATTTTATAAAGCTAACGTCCATATATTTAAAGCTTCTGTTTATATATTACAGTTTATAAGACTGCTGGACTGGTCCAGTTCTAAGGATAAATATCTTATCAAATAAATTCAAAACTAACAAAATTATAGGTGTAAATACGTGAACTCGAGTCTCAATTTCATCATGAAGTGCTCATTCTAGCACAGGGTGATGATTATGTACAGCTCTATTTCCATGTTATAATACATACAACTGCTTTCTTTTCATACTACAGCAAATAAATTAGCCAAGCATATTATGGAACGCATTGATAAATCTACAGCCAAAGATATAGCATACGAACAAAAGTTCATCATACACTCATTTAAATGCTGAACATTAGCTGTATGTAAATCAATTTTTGTATATGAATGAAGTGTAAATCTTAATAATGTAATCTAATTTCTAGTATAATAACGTGTCATAGTATTCCAAGTGTAAAAATATCTTAGATTAATGTTATTGTCAGAATCAACTCCACGTCTCAAGTGACCAATGATGTTTAAACTTTAGCATTCATCTCCAATAGGAAAACCACCAATCGAAGTCGAGAATTTATCTTAACATCCAATCATGATGTGTTTCACCTTCGACCAATCACATATGTTGCTTTCGTTTTTCAACCAATCAATTTATCTTTTTATACTGAAGTACTATATAGATGTTTCAGATGAGCAGATTGCTCAAAGCTCCATGAAAAATGCAAACAATGTCCAAGGAAACCAACGCTATGTCTAGCGAAGTATAAGATGTAAAACACAAGCAGATGATCAGATTCTGCAAATCACTGCTTTGAAGAATTAGTTCAAAGCTAGCAAAACTGCATGACATGTAAACTGAAACCCATCACAAGACACTCATTCTAGTATAAAATAAGATTGTATGTGGCATATATAATAACAAATATATTATAAAACATCCTGGGCTGGTGGACAACAAATTGAAACTAACGAAAATATAATACACAATCAAAAGTTCATCATGATCTTATTTAAATCCAAAGCATTCACTATGTATTAACTAGTTTTTATGTGCAAGATAAAATACATATCTCAGTAATGTAAACTTAGTATTTACTGTAATAGAAACCATATTGTGCAAGTATAACAACATAAAAGTGGAAAAGTTACCAATCAGAGTCAAAGATTAAATCTAGCAACAAATCACAATGTATTTATCCTTGCTGTTTCTCTCCTTACTTTACCACTGCCATTTCCTTAACAGAAAAGGACACACACTTAACAGCAATGCAAAGATGCTGTTGCTATCTGCACATAAGACCATTTCACTACACATAACAAAATTAATTAAGGACTTCTCAAGTAAACCGAGCACACACACAATCTCAATGCAAGACACACACACACACACACACACACACACACACACACACACACACACACACACACACACACACACACACACACGTCCTTAACAGAATTAAGAAAAGTACAAAGTCAAAATGATGCTGGATGCTGTTTCTCTAAGCACGTTTCTCTCTTTACAACTGCTGTAAGCAGTTTCATTAACTGAATTAATGCAGACTGCCTGCCGTGATGATGCACGGTTCTTCTCACACACACACAGAACAGCAACAACAACTAAGCTGGAGTACAGTCTATTTTGCCTTACCTGGGCAACACACGACCAGTCCAACTTTGCAAGTTAAAGTGAATATATGGTGGGCTCGGCATTCTCTACCTCATGAAGCTGACGTCATCGCGCGCGCCCTGCATGTGATAACATCAGGAACAAATTAAAAAAAAAAAAAAAACAAGGAAACTTGGAAATTAAAGGGGCCACTCGGAAATTTGTGGCACCCCAATAATTTGCCCTCAAAAACGGTATTTACCAAGGAACTCGGTACAGGTGAGAGGTATGAGGACATGTACTGCAATAATTTTCAAACTGCAAATGTAAACAGTACATACAACAACAAAAAATTAATTATAACATTTTTTATGTAAGCTCACTGCTAGTTGAAACCTATTTTTGCAATTAAGTGTAGTCCATATTAATAAAAAAAATCTGAATTAACTCGTTCCTGACTGAGGAAACAGTTAATGTGTAAATAAGAGAACTACCACACTGTTGGAAACAGTTTTAAGATTTTGGGGAAAAAAAAGTCCATTTTCTGGTTTGTGAACCTGAAATCTTCCCAGTTTGTGCTATATGATTAGCTGTTCAGAAGGTGAATACTGGCCATTTGTTGAAATTTTATGCTACTATTCCTACAGTAGAAACACGCAAATTGGATCAACAAAAGATACAGTCCATAAGCAGTACTTCCAATACGCAGACTGCTACCTCTCACAGTAAAATCAGCACAAAAACTAATACTGTAGAATAAAATCAAGATATTTAATAGACCCAAAAAGACAGTTAAGCGCTTTCACTCGAAAACCGAGCTTCATCAGAACTAAATAATACTTAATACAATCCCATTAAATAGTTGATTTGGCGCCAAATCAGAGCAGAATGTCAATCAACAATAAAAGTGACAGTACAATTAGCATTAAAAAACAGTACGTCAAACCCTGTTAAGTAAACATGTTAAAAAATGTGTACATTAAAAAATATGTTATTAATCCAGATAGAGTAAAGGTTTAATCGAAAAATAATCATTAATTCCTGGGGGTGTAGTAGCGTCTGTATAGACTTGCCACCATAACTCTCTATAGGCTAAATAATTTTTGTAATTACCCCCTCTAGGATTTCTCTGGACAGATTCTAAAATAGAAAATTTAAAAGTATGATCTCTTCCATATTCTAAGATGTGCCTTGACAAAGCATTTTTAGTGTCATTCTTTTTTAAACAAATAAAAATGTGAGTACATCCTCTGCCTCAGTTGTCTCTCAGTCTTTCCTATATAATAGCCATGACAGGCTGAGCAGACTGCAATATATACCAACATAGTGGTCCAACAATTACCCTTGGAAGGGTATATTTTTAGATGGTTATAATTATTTAATCTAAAGCTGTTAATTTCATTGATCGCATAACACTGATTGCAGGTCCCACATTTAGTCGTGTGTGACCCCTTGATGTACCCCTTATTATAACCATCAATGCTGTCACTTTCCAAAATGTGTTTAAGATTTTTGCCCATCTTGTACACAAAACTGGGTCTAGGGCCAACTATATCTGCCATGTCCTGTGAATCAGTAAGAATGTGTCAATTTCTAACAAGAATGTTTTTAATAGTCTTACTAAACAGTCCATATTCTATAATAAGAGCTCTATTGTATGTTTTATTCTCCACTATAAACGATTGATCCACTGTACTAGTAGAATTTACTGCGTTTGATGCAGAAGACTGAATCACTGTTGTACTATTAATATTGGATCCCAATAATATAGTATATTTCTGACCCCACTGACTAATGACAAAACTGGCTATATCATCCATCAGTTTAATGTCATAACCTCTATCTCCAAATAAAGAAGATATGAATTTAATCTCATTTAACATAGAGTACCTAGAGGTCATCCTGATGGCCCTAATACACTGTCCTTTGAAGATGTTCCTCTTCATTCTTATAGGGTGACAGCTATGGTAATCCAAATATGAATTACTGAACGTTGCCTTCCTAAAAATAGTGTACTTAAAACCATTTTTGTCAAAGGTGATAAAAGTGTCTAAATAAGGTACCCCCTCATTACTTATAATAGATGTGAATTTTAAAAAATTGCTACTGGAATTTAAGTGGTTCATAAAAGTCTCAAACAAAATACTATCTCCCTTCCATAAAATATATATATCGTCCAAAAAAATGGGAATAGTAACTGATGTTATCGAAATAATTACTATTGAAGATGTAATTCTCTTCCCAATCAAGCATAACCAGGTTTGCAAACATGGGGGCACAAGCTGCCCCCATGGCTACACCTCTGGTTTGCTTAAAAATTTCACCTTCATAAAAAATAAAATTATTCTCTAATACTAAACTCATGAGTTCCACTAACAAGGAAATTCTATCCCAACTAAAGTTCGTGTGTTTACTTAAACTTCTGCTAAATGCATCTAATCCATCTTCCATAGGAATACTACTAAACAAATCAATTACATCAATAGAGCTAAATAAAAGATCTGGACCATAGATGTTAACTGGAAAATTCCGTAAGAATTCCCAAGAATCCTTTACTAAATGTCCTAATTTATTATAGATGAACTTTAGTGAGGTGTCTATAACAACCCCAATAGGGAAAGTCTTAGATTTACTGCCCGAAATAATCGGACGAAAAGGTGGATTAATATGATCCTTATGGACTTTGGGGATGCCCACTATAGTGGGAAGAATTGGAGAATCAACTTTCATGAAGTCAAAAAGTTCTTCAGTAATTCTTTCATCTAATAGATAGTCCTCTAAATACATATCTATCCTTCTGTAGGCAATATTGACTTCATTTAAAGAGATTACAGAATAATTGCCCAAATTGTGTAAAATATTATGAATATTAGCACTGTAGGTGGTTGCATCATAAACCACAATGCCCCCACCTTTATCGGGTTTCATAATTCTGATACTCTTATCCTGCCTAAGATTATTTAAAGTTAGGATTTCCTCGTCAGTTAAATTGTTAAATCCTTGATATTTCTTATTATGGCTTTTCTTACTGAAATTATATAACTCCTTGGTGACTCTGTTGTCAAAAACAGTCACAACAGGGTTACTAGATGGAATAAAGGTACTTTTTTTCTTTAATACTGTGCATGTATCAGATCTCTGCCTTTCATTGTCATTAAACATGATAGCTAAATTAAGTTTCCTAATGTATCTCTTAAATTCAAAAATACTGTCCACTATACGAAAGCTGGGAGTGGGTATAAATTTTAAACCTTTCGACAAAAGGCTAAAGTGTGCTTTCTCCAATTTAACATTACTATAATTGAAAATCTTGAAATTTTTGTATTCACTAATAACTTCGTCTATTCTAGCTATATCCTGCTGTTCAATAAGGGCCTGATCATCTCCTGCCCTTGTTAAAGAAGAATGAATATTTAATATTTTTTCCTCCACTTTGCCCCTTTCCTCCATTTCCCCTGATAGTTTTTCCCCTGTATGGGAAAAAAATCTTGCTCACCATAATCAAACTTATCAGGGTACTCAGTTGGCTGATCCTGAAAATATGTATCAGTAAATTGTTTGCTAGTTTTCCAACTGTAACAGGTCTGTCTCTTATATTGATCTTTGTCCCTGCTTAATTTCTTTAGCTTACGATCAAAGGCCTTCTTGGCCCGTTCGTCAGCTAATGCAAATTGTTTAAAGTAAAGCTTCTCCCATTGTGTAAATACTAAATCCTGTGTAATAGTGTTGTTCAAATGTTCCACTTCACTAATACATTTACAGAGCTTCACATCATTGTATTTGATGAGAAGCTTCATATATTCCACCCCAAAGGAGTCAAATAAACAGTTAAATTCAGTCTCAACATTCTCATTTAAATCAATACCCAGTGGGAGTTTGAAAAATCTCAATCCCATTGGCACAATATTAAGAGAAATACAATGATTCAAATATGCATTGTCCAACTTTAAAGCATTTATATTGTTCAGTTTTTTACCCAAAAGGTAAATAGAGTCTCGTAAAAACCCTTTGTTAGCATGACTACTATTCGTAGGCTTGTCAACTGATAAGTTGTCAAAACGACAATCATGTTTGAAAAAATCTTGCAGAACATTCTGTTTGTTAACCACTTTGTTGTCAGTAATTTTGGGAGATTTATTAGCAGCAGAATAAACAGTACCTTTAGGTTGTATAATCTCCCTCGTTGTTTGTGCATATATGCACACTGGTTGCGTGTTTTTAGGTCTTTTTAGGACTATTCCTACAGTACTGTTATCTTTTATCCTTAGTTCTATTGTCACAGTTTACAATCATATTCTTTTGCCTGTTCCAGGTTTGTGAGTGAGAACAAATGGTATTATGAAATGTTTTTTCCTCCATGGCATGCACTTAATATTGTAAGTAACCATGCTTCTTATTCCCAATGCTTAAACAGAACTTGAATAAAAACACAAACAGAAAAAGATTTTTCGGTACTTGCGTATTATCGCAAACAGATTTTCTCGGGTGCGGTAATACGCTTGTTGGCCCCAAAACGGATTGTGGGACTAAACGTAAGAGACAATTTGGTGTTTTCTTTGGGTACAACCTAGTTTGTCCCAAATTACCAATGTAAAGTAATGCAGTAATGTGAAACTTGCTTTGCGTACTTAAAAATTGGTTGCACTACTGTCTTAGTGCAGAATTGGGACTGAGGAAGCATGGAAAATGTTTGTTTGTTCTTACTGTGTGAAGGATTACTAGAATAACAAATATAGAGAAACATTTTTTGGGTAAATAACTCATTTTATTTGACATACTGCAGTAAATAATAAGAAGTTATGTACCTACCATAACGTTCCATGTTAGTTGTCTTCTTCTCGCCTTCTTTCTTGCTGGATGGGTTCGGAGCCGATCCTCGGCTCCGACTTGGCCTATACTATAGCTCGAGAGCTATTTTTACCGGCTCGAGGCAGCCCTATATTCCACAATACCATGCGCTAACTCCCCAGATCTCGTTGACAGCTAACACATAGTATAGTTTGTTACCAAAAAAAAATAAGCCATTATATGAAAATACGGTCTCCCTGCTGGTAATACTCATGATACGGGTAACCCTGAATAACTATGTATCATGAAAGAGAAGGACTCAAGAGACCTTCAAGCCTGTCCAGGCTAGGGGGCAGGAGGGAGGGACGCAAGAAAGAAGGCGAGAAGACAACTAACATGGAACGTTATGGTAGGTACATAACTTCTTAATGTTAAGTTGTCATTCTCGCCTTCATTCTTGCTGGATGGGACAGCGTCCCTCGCACCTTGGTCCTGGGTGGCTCAACGGAACAGACTCCTGAGTACGGTGGAACCAAAGTCAGCTCTATTTCTGGAAGCTATATCAAGTTTGTAATGGGTAATAAAAGTATGTTGAGAAGCCCATGTAGCTGCTGCACAAAATGGCATCTAATGGTAACCTTGCTTGAAAGGCTGTTGAGGTTGACAGTGCCCTGGTTGAATGAGCCTTAGGTCTTGAAGGAAGTTGTTTGTGTCTCAACTCGTTGACAAAGGTAATGATGGATGCTAACCATCTGGAAAGAGTTAACTTTGATACTGGAAGTCCTTTCTTTCCTTCAGCATAAGAGAGGAAGAGCTGCTCTGACTTTCTGAATTGTTTTGTCCTGTCTAGATAATACCGCAGTTGATGATGAACATCCAAGGAATGTAGTTTCTGTTCAGCCCTGTTTGAATAATTGGGGAAGAAAACAGGCAAGTCAATAGTGTGGTTCAGATTTGATTCAGAAGAAACTTTTGGTAGAAAGGAAAAATTCATTCCGAGAGCTACCCTGTCTTTATGAAAAACGAAATAAGGGGGACGGACAGACGAGGCCTGAAGTTCCGACACCCTTCTGGCAGATGTCATAGCCACCAAAAACAGAGTTTTCCAAGAGAGAAGCTTGAGGGAACAAGAAGCTGCAGGCTCAAAGGGAGGGAGAATTAATGAAGTTAACACTAAATTTAGATCCCATTGTGGAGGAGGATCCTTAATAGGAGGTCTGAGCAAGAAGATGCCCTTGAGGAAAGCTTTACAGAGTTTATGGGACATAATATTGGTTTCAGAGAGCCCTACATGAAAATTGGCAATGGCCGCTAGTTGTACTAGTGGCCGACGATGACCCTGAATCATCAGAAAATCTAGAACTTTATGAATTGGTGCATTAAAAGGATCTAAGGACCTAGCTTCTGCCCAGAACGAAAAATGCTTCCATTTACTCGCATAAGTCTTCCTAGTATTGGACTTATGGGAGGCAAGAATGATATCACGGACAGGAAGAGAAATAAAGGGAAGCCTGGCTATAGTTGGAAGTGGAGCAACCAAGCTGTGAGGTTGAGGGACTGAAGGGACTGGTGCAGCTTGGCCGTTAGATGGGTCAAAAGGTCTGGAAATGGTTCCAGATGCCAGGGCTGTTCCAGTAGATAACTGTGCAGGAACGGAAACCATACTTGTCGGGGCCAGTACGGAGCAATGAGGATAATTTTGGATCTCAATGCGGTTGCTTTCTGAATTAATTGCGGAATCAACGGAAAAGGGGGAAAAGCGGTTAGAAGACCCCGAGGCCAATCGTGGACAAGAGCGTCTCTGGGGGGATGGCCTGGTAGAGGGAAGAGTATGAAGAAGTCGAGGCACTTGCTGTTTTGAGGTGTTGCGAAAAGGTTGCAGCAAGGCTGGCCCCACTTCTGGAAAATTCTCTCTGCTACCGCTTGATTTAGAGACCACTCGTGAGGCATGAGAATTGTTCTGCTCAGTCTGTCCGCTATGACGTTGGACCTCCCGGGTATGTGCATTGCTATCAGAAACCGTTGAGAGGAGATCACCCACTGCCAAAGTCTGAGTGCTTCTCGACATAGGGGGTAGGACTTTGTTCTGCCCTGCTTGTTTATGTACCACACTACAGACATATTGTCCGTTTGAACTGCTATAGTCCCCATGGGAAGAGAGTCCTGAAGGGCTTGCAATGATAAAAGCACTGCTCTCATCTCCAGGACATTTATGTGCACGTGGCATTCTAATTGTTGCCATGTGCTCTGGACAGTCCTGCCCTGATAGTGCCCCCCCCACCCGATCAGGGAGGCATCCGTTGTCACCGTGGCAACTGGAGGGGGAAGAACAAAGGGTCTGCCCTGAAGAAGTTGAGGGGAGACCATCCACCAGGAGAGGTGTTTTTTGCAAGATGGGGTTATCAAAATGTTGTGAGTCACAGAGAGCTGTTGATAGGACCACTGAGAAAAAAGCATCCACTGGAGAATTCTCATGTGGAAGCGGGCTAAGGGGAGAAGGAGAATTGCCGCTGCCATGAGGCCTAATGTTTTCAGTACTAACTTGACTTGAATTCTGTTGGACTGAAACAGTAACTGAACATTCCGCCGTATGTCTGTCACTCTCTGAGGTTGTAATGTTTCAGACATTTCTGTGGTGTTTAACACGGCCCCTATAAAGTTTATACATTGACAAGGAGGATTTTGCGAAATTTATGGAAATACCTAGTTTGTTGCAAAAGCGAATGGTGTAATCCCTGGCTATGATAAGATGCTGCTTGGTGGTAGTGGTAATGAGCCAGTCGTCCAAGTATGGAAACACCTGGAATCCTTTTTGTCTCAGGTGAGCCATGACCACTGCCAAACATTTGGTAAACACCTGGGGAGCTGTGGTGAGACCAAAGGGCAGGGCTCTGAATTGGTAATGACCGGCTCCCAGCCAGAAGCAGAGAAACCTCCTGGAGTGCCTGTGTATCTTTACATGACAGTACGCGTCCTGAAGGTCTAATGAGCACATCCAGTTGTCTCTGCCCAAGAAGGGCAGAATGGACTGCAGCGTTACCATCCGAAATTTTGTCTTCTGCACAGACTTGTTCAGTCTGCTGAGGTCCAAAATGGGTCTCCAGTCTCCTGTCTTTTTTGGTACCAAAAAGATCCTGGAGTAGATTCCGGATCCTAGCTGGTCTGCTGGGACTGCCTGGATGACTCTTTTTTCTAACAGCTTTTTATCTCTAGCTGTGCCTGACCCCTTTGTCAGGGTGGTACATCTGGGGAGGGGTCTTGGCGGTTGGATCGGAGGGGAAAAGAAGGGGATTTTGTAACCCTCGGATATGATCGACTGTACTTATTTGTCTTGAGAGAGGGATTGCCAGGCTTCCGGGTACAGAGATAATCTTCCCCCGACTGCCTCCGAAGGTGGACAGTCGGGCAGCTTCTCAGGGATGCTGAAAGGGTTGGTCAGGGAAGGATTCCCTGGAACCCTGGTTCTGTGAACCCCCTCTGCCCCTGGGGCGGCGTCTATTATTGTTCCCCCCTCTGCCTCTGGGGGGGGGGGAGTTCACCACGTGTGCCAGGCGTGACTCCCTGTGGTTTGCGGAACCACATCTTTCCACCCTTCTGACCTTTAGGGTATGGTCTAGATGGTGTGGAAAAGTGGACTCCCCACGGCAGACAGAGTCTTACCATCTTGCTCGCACCTGGTGAGGGTATTCTTCACCTGAGGTCCAAACAACTCTGAACCATCAAAGGGGGTGTTGGTGAAGGACGCCTTGAAGGGATCAGCAAAATTACAGAGTCACATCCAGGCGTGATGTCTCAATGCAACACCTGTGCCTGCGGCCCTACTAGCTCCATCGGCTGCATAAGAGATAAGCCGCATGGAGGAGTTGGCAATGGAATTCAGGATAGCCACCTGGGAGTTAATCTTGTCCTGATACCCCGCAGCAGAAGGATCTTGTATGGTTTCACCCAGTTCTTTGAGCAAATCTCTCTGAAGGCGGGTGAAATGACAAATAGTTCAGCGACTGCATAGCAAAGGTCGCTGAAGCAAATGTCCGCTTACCATACCTGTCCATAGTCCTGGACTCTTTATTAGGAGGATGAACAGGTACAGAAGGATCAGCTAATTCCTTCTCAGTGGCGGCTGCTACCACCATAGCATCTACCGAGACACCTTTGGTCAGAAATGGTTTGTCTACCGGAGCAGAAATAAATTTAGAAGGCCTCCTAGGGGTAGGTTCCACCGAGTCAGGAGCCGCCCATGCCTTTCTGGCCACTATGTCCATCAGTGGGTCGAAAGGAGGGGACACCCAGGAGGTGGAAGGGCGAGATCCAAAAGCGTCAAGGTAAACAGACTCGTCCTCGGAAGGTTTGAGGGTGGACCAATTTCCCATCTGTCTCAGGATTTCTAGGATGTCTGAAAATGAGACATCCTCAGAGGGGGATCTTGGGGAACCCTCCGACTCATCCAAGTCGGTGTCAGAAGTGATAGACTCAAGGGAGTCTACGTGCTTCCTCTTGCACTTTCTTTTCCTAGGGGGTTCCCTGAAGTATCAGGGGAGGCCTCGGACGAAGAAGAGACACCCAAAGTGGGTACCTGAAGCTTTGGATCTCTGGTATCGGTTGCAAGAGGATGGCCAGAGACTGTAACAGGCACTGTAGAGGGAGGAGCTGAAGGAACTAACCTTGGAGCAGACACCGGATCTAGCACGCTCCTCATCACCTCAAACGCTCCCCTATGATGCACAGAAGAAAGTCCTGGTTCCAAGGATACCAGGACTGCTCCCAGCACCGACAGAGAAGGCTCAGAGGCTGATGTCAGGGCCGAACTAACCAGCGCTGGCGCTCCGAGAGGGAGAACGGGGTTGGACAAGGGTCCGATGCCACTCGCCCCCTCGGAGCCGACGAGGGAGTCTCGGCGCCCGGATCCCTCCACGGATGGCGCCAATGAAGAGATCGGAGCCGACGACGCTGGGGCCAAAGGTGGCAGTATCGGCTCAGACGTGGGCAAGGTCCCGGTTCCGACAAACTCCGGCTCCGAACTCAGTTGAAGAGTCGGAGGAGGAATCAAAATTGGTACCGAAGGAGCTACAGTCTGGTGAGATGGGCTTTGGAGCATTTGGGCCAGTGTCTGAGACTTGAGGAGTCTGCTAACCACCCTCTCAAGGTCATGGTCGGAAAGCCTGGAAGACTTGGAGGAATGAGTCCTATGGCTCCGCTCCGATAGTAAGGGCGATCCTGGATCCGAATGGACAGATTCTATGGAGGGTGACCTAGAGCGCTTGCGCGATGTTGTCGGCTCCGATAAGGGTTTCGGAGCGGAAGGAGTCTTGCTCGCATCGGCTCCGACTCGAGACGATGTCGAAGCAGTATCGGTTCCGCCAGCCGTCGACTCAGAAGCTGGAGCCGAGGGTTTGGCGGGCTTGGAAGGCTTCCCTGAGCCAGACTTAGCTGGGGAATCTTCAGGCTTTAATAAGCCCCTCAAGATCAATTTATTGTGGCGCTCCTGCAGGACTCTTGGGCTAAAATCGTGGCAAACGGAACAAGAGTCCTGCAGGTGCAAGGGTCCTAAACAATAAACACAAGAAAAGTGTGACCGTCTGTCAGAGACATTTTCTGACAGCACGAGTCACACTTCTTGAACCCTGAAACCTTTGTGTCCTTAGACATAATGATAGGACACTAACAACTAGTAGTCAGCACTCACAATCTCACTCAACCCTTTAAAGAAAGAGGCTGACTAACAAACACAACCACACACACTAAAGAATCTATAGAAAAACTAAGGCCTACAGGCCTGAAAAGTTTGACTAAGGGGTGGGAAAGGGCTTACTAACAACTTTTTTTAAGGGGTTTACTGTGAAACTACATTAGAAAGGTAAGGATAGAAAATAAACTAGGTGAAAAACTAAGAATTTCCACAAAAGAGTTCTTTACTGACCTGAGCTGGTAAAAACGCAACCTCGCAGCGAAGCGGCAAACGAGATCTGGGGAGTTGGCGCATGGTATTGTGGGATATAGGGCTGCCTCGAGCCAGTAAAAATAGCTCTCGAGCTATAGTATAGGCAGAGTCGGAGCAGAGGATTGGCTCCGAACCCATCCAGCAAGAATGAAGGCGAGAATGAAAGTACAGTTGTGTACACCTACCATAAATGTAGATGTTAGAGTGTCTTCACTGTTGCAGTCATAACTGTAGGGTGTTCCTGCCGGCAGGCAGCCCGAGGTCGACCAGAATCACAAAGTCTGGGTCTGGCGTCGGCTGCACAAGCTAGTACCCTGACGTCAGTACGCTCTGGTACATAGCCCTCAGCCGACGCCATCTTCTCCAGCCTTTCTTGCCCCAGATGTCAGAAATCCCCAATAAACAAAAAATGAGTCCCACAAGGAAACACAAACACACCATAAAGTGAAAAAAGAGGGGATAGGAGGGAGGGAAACACCGACTGCAACAGTGAAGACACTCGAACATCTACATTTAGTAGGTGTACACAACTGTACTATGTTCTTCGTGTTTCACTGTTGCAGTCATAACTGTAGGGTGGAATCCCAAAGCAGTGAAGAAAGGGAGGAGGCTTAGATAGAAGAAGGGGCAGCAAGAAGGCCCTGCAAAACAGCAGAGGCAAAACCTGCCCTGGTCATAGAGTACAAAGTGAGATTGTAGTGCTTGGAAAAGGTATGCACAGAACTCCAAGTGGCAGCTTCCAAGATATCCTTGGTAGGGACTCCTCTGAGAAAAGCAGTAGAAGTGGCAGCAGCTCTAGTAGAATGACTTCTCACAGTACCTGGAAACTGTTTCCCATGATGAGTGTAACAAAATCTTATTCCATAGGCAATCCATTTGGAAATAGTTTGTTTGGAAATAGCCTTTCCAAGAGAACTGGAGGCAAAAGAAACAAACAATTGGTTAGATTTTCTGAATTCTTTAGTCTTGTCCAAGTAAAAACTTAACTGTCTGTGTACGTCCAATGAATGCAAAATCCTTTCCCCTTTATTTTGAGGATTAGGAAAGAAGGTAGGAAGGTGAATAGTCTGATTTAAAGCAACTTTCGAAATCACCTTAAGCATGAAAGTAGGATTGGTCCTCAAGGATACTCTGTCAAGATGGAAAATTAGGTATGGCTCCACAGCCATAAGAGCTTGCAACTCTGAAACCCTTCTGGCAGAAGTCAATGCTAACAAAAGAACTGTCTTCCAGGATAAAAATTTAATATCAGAAGCCGCAGCAGGCTCAAAAGGAGGCAAAGTGAGTTTTTCCAAAACATAGTTAAGATCCCAGGCAGGGACAGGAGGGGACCTAGGAGGCCTCAAATTCTTAGCTCCTCTCAAGAATTGTCTCACCAATGGATGAGAAAAGACAGGAGGTTCAGTATTAAAATGAGCAGATATAGCAGAAGCATGAATCTTAATGGAAGAAAAGGAAAGGCCTTTAGACAAAAGGTCTGAAAGGTAAAGCAAAATAGACAAGAGATCAGGCACAAAAGGGTTAGAGCCACGGTCCTGCATCCAAATACAAAACCTTTTCCATTTAGAGGCATAGGATTTCCTAGTGCTAGGCCGTCTGGCTTCTAGAAGAACATCCAAAACTTGTTTGGGGAGCTTAGAAGAAATCAAAGTTCCTTGAAGAGCCAAGCTGCCAGGCAAAGGGTCTTGAGATGAGGGTGAAGCATCTGACCCTGATGCTGGGACAGAAGAGAAGGGTACAGAGGAAGGATCCAAGGAGGTTCCAAGCAGAGATGTTGTAAGGTTGGATACCAAAACTGTCGAGGCCAATTTGGAGCAATCAAGATGATGAACTTGGGCTTGTCTTGTTTTATCTTCAGTAATATCCGGGGAAGAAGAGGAAGAGGAGGGAAGGCATATCCCGAAAGGCTCCTCCAACTGAATGACAGGGCATCCACTTTCCAAGCTGTTTTGTGGAAGGACCTGGTGCAAGAGAGAGGCAGCTGATGGTTGAGATGGGATGCAAACAGATCTACCTGGGGACACCCCCAAACTGCAGTTATCCTGTTGAATAAGTTGGTGTCTAGCATCCATTCGTGAGGATCCAAAATGTTTCTGCTTAGGCTGTCTGCTAAGAGATTCTGCTTTCCTGGAATGAATTGAGCCTGAAGATGCAGATTCAGACTTAGAGCTATGTCCCATAAAGCCATAGCTAGTCTGCAAAGGGGGTATGAATGAGAGCCCCCCTGCTTGTTTATGTACCACATGACTGTGGTGTTGTCTGTACGAATTAGAAGTAGTCCTGGTTGCAAAAGGTTCTTGAAGGCTAGAAGAGCATTTTGAACTGCCAACATTTCCTTCAGATTGATGTGCCAGTGAAGGTGATTCTTTGTCCAGGTCCCCTGCTGGCAATTGTTTAGAAAATGTGCTCCCCAAGCATAATCCGAGGCGTCCGTGGTTATGATTTGAGAAGGTTGAGGTAGACGAAAAGGCTTCCCTTCGTTTAAAGCGCACACCCTGGACCACCAAAGGAACTCCTTCTGGAGGCAGGGGATCAGAGGAATCAACGTGTCCAGATCTTGGTAATGCTGAGACCATACACTTTTCAGGTACCATTTAAGCTTTCTCATATGAAGCCTTGCATTTGGAATTAACAGAATGCATGAAGCCATATAGCCCAGTGCCTGCAGGAATTTCCTTGCAGTGAGCTGAGTTAAGGTTGCCAAGGTTTTGAAAATTGAAGCCAGCTGTATTTGTTTTTCTGGCATAAGGAAAGCCCTTTGTAAGGTTGTATTTAGGAGGGCTCCCAAAAATATCATTTGTTGAGAAGGAACCAATTGGGACTTTTTTATGTTCACTGAAAATCCCAGGAGGAGGAAGAGACGTTGAACAAAATCCAGATGTTGAAGTAAAAGGTCCTTGCTGTCTCTGCCTGGATAAGGCAGTCATCCAAATAAGGGTAAATCTGAATCCCCTGAAGTCTGCAATAAGCCACTACTGGGGCCAGGCACTTGGTAAAAACCCTGGGCACAGTAGATAAACCAAAGGGCAGTACAGAGAATTTAAAGTACCTCGACTTTGCTTTGAATCTGAGGAATTTCCTGCATTCCTGCCTGATGGGAATGTGTAAGTAGGCCTCCTTTAGGTCCAATGTCACCATCCAAGCGTCCTGGGAGAGTACTGGAAGCAGTTGTTGTAGAGTAAGCATTTTGAATTTTGGAATTTCCAAAAAAGTGTTCAACACTGAAAGGTCCAGAATAGGTCTCCATGAGTTTTGTTTTCTTGGAACCAGAAATAGTCTTGAGTAAAAGCCTTTTCCCTTTTCTGAGAGAGGAACAGGCTCTATGGCTCTCATGGCCAGTAGAGCATCCACTTGATTTAAGGCCTCTGCCCATTGATGTTTTGGCAGATCTGGCCAACCGATAACCCTTGGCAGAGTATGAAAATGGAACTTGTAGCCTCTTAAAATCACGTCCAATACCCATTTGTCCTGGGTAATATGAGTCTAATTTCTGTAAAAAAGAGAAAGCTTTCCTCCGAGAGGGGCATCCAGGTAAGGGGGTCCTGAAGCCCAACCGAGAGAGTCATTGAGTCTGCTTCCTTTGAGATTGGGATCTGTCTTCTCCCCTTCTAGGTGAAGAAACAGTCCATTGTCTGGGTCTGTAAGAGGCCTGAGCTTGACCACGACCTCTGGAGCATCTATATCTTCCCCTTTGAGGCCTGTCAGACATGGGAAAGGACCAATTTTTGGAGGGCCAATTCCTGGAAAATCTAGGAGGCTAAACTTGTAAGAAATCTTTCACAGTCTGCATAGATTTTGCCTTTTCTTCCATCTTTTTAATAACCTCTTCAGCCTTGGATCCAAATAAAACATCATGCTGAACAGGGGCATCTAGAAGTTTAGCCTTAACCTGTTCCGGCAAACTTTGTTCTTGAAGCCAGGCATGTCTCCTAATAACAGTACCAGAGGCTGCGGCCCTGCAAGAAGCTTCCAAAGCATCAAAACCACAATGCAAACTATGCTTGTTCACTTGTTCAGTTGCATGCAATACATCCTGCAATTCCTTATCCTCTGCACAAGCCGGAGAGGTAGCAAGCTTTTGCTTCAAAACAGACAAAAGAAATTGCTGATACTTAAACATATGAAACTGGCAATTTAAAGCCCTAATAGCAAGGGTAGCAGAAGTATATACCTTTTTACCCCACCTGTCTAAGGCACGAGAATCCTTCTCGGAGGGAATAGGATTTTTGGAAGAAGCAACCTTAGCAGCCTTAGAACCCTGAGAAATAGTTTCAGGATCCATGAAGGGTTCTTGAATAAGAATAAATGAGAATCAGGGACCCTGTAAAATCTATCAGGCTTAGAAGGAGCAGGGGGCATGGAATCAGGATTCAAATTAGCCTCAGAAAAGGCATCATCCACAATATCAAGAACAGGAGGAATAGCTAAAGGCCTGTATTGAGGAAGGAGGAATTCCCTAAGCCTCTTCTTGGAAGCAGAATAATCCTGACCTTCCCAATGAAAATGTTCCCTCATCTCATGTAAGGTCTCCCCAAAAGAGAAATCCTCAGGCAGAGAAGCAGAGGGCAGGGAATCCTCTGCATCCGAATCCGCATAAGGAGAAAAGGAATATTCCTGATCAGAGGAAGAAACAGAAGATACAGAAGCCTGGTCAGAAGAATCCAAAGGAACATCCTGTCGAGGCCTTTTCTCTGGAGAGGGGTGAGAACCCCTAATCATTGTAAGCAAATCCTCAGCCATCCTTAGCAATTGCTTCTGTGTCTTGGGAGTAGCTTCAGAAGTAGCTGGAGCAGAAACTGGAGTCTTGGACTTTGCCTTTGTCTTTGAAATGGCAATGTGAGTAGGCCTGAATACCCCTTCAGAAGCCGGTACCTGCACAGCGGTTCCAGACCCAGCTAAGGGAGCGACGTCCGAAGGTCCTGCAGCAGATAAAACAATAGGCCTTGATGGCTCCCCATGGGAGTCCGTATCGGCCATCGGTTCAGAAGTGGCGGATGACAGGGGCTGCAAAAGCGCCTCACTGACGACAGCCGAACCGGACGCTGGCTCCAGCTGCGACGAATCCTGTTTGGACCTCGGAGGCCTGTCCTTGTCTTTGTGCTTCTTTTGAATTCCGGTAGAATCCGACGACATTCTATAATTGAAGCGTCTGCCAAAGTAATTTAAAGCCCAGTCGTACCGGCGCTAATAGTCGAGAATTGAACCTGGCACAGAACCGACAACAAGAAACGTCGTGGTCAGGGCCTAAGCAAGGTAGACAGTAAGAGTGGAAATCTTTATGAGGTATCTGTTTTCCACACGCTATACAATTATTAACTTTTTCTGACATCGGAGGAACAAGAAAAAGATTCCCCAACGGGGTACTTAGCTTTGAGAAGAGAAGTAAGAACTTCGGACCGACAGCAATCAAATGCGTAGATCGAAAATCGCCACCCAACGACTTGCGAACTGCTTTCCACCGCATGGCAAAGACTGCAGAAGATGGCGTCGGCTGAGGGCTATGTACCAGAGCGTACTGACGTCAGGGTACTAGCTTGTGCAGCCGACGCCGGACCCAGACTTTGTGATTCTGGCCGACCTCGGGCTGCCTGCCGGCAGGAACACCCTACAGTTATGACTGCAACAGTGAAACACAAAGAACATCTTAACATTTAAAGTTAAAGTTTTTGTGAGGATAGCAGTTATTGTTGCAATGTTTTTTGGGATGTTTTGCATAGTATTCATGTGGATGTCTTCAGGATGTTTTGAGCAACATATTTGTAAAGATTTTCTTTCACTGATTAAGGAAGCATACTTGCAGACGGTTTACTTGTAGATGGTTCACTTGTTGGTTTACTTGTAGATGGTTCACTTGCTGGGTTACACTTTTTGTATGGGGAGAAATTGTCTGCTATTGCTGTCAAGATTGCTGGGGATATGGAACGTGTATTTAGAGTGACTAGATGTCGGAAAAAGTACAGTTTTGTACCTACCATAAATGTAGATGTTCGAAGATCCACATTGCTGCAGTCCTTACACTTGGGTAGTCCGCTGTCCTCGGTCGGCCCGAATATCAAAGTATTAGGCTGACGTCGGTCAAGGCACTTAAGACTGACATCAGGACGTCAGGGTACAAATGCGCATGACCGACGTCATATCCTCAGTCTTTTCTTGCCCCAGATGTCAGAAGACCCTAAAAGGAAAGGTCAAAACCAAAAGACAGCAAAAAACAACCAAACACCCTTGCACTAATCCTATGTACAATATATACAATATCCACAATATTCACAACCCAAACCACACAACCGCCTCTAACTACAGAGGGGAAGGAGGGAGGGTAAATTGGACTGCAGCAATGTGGATCTTCGAACATCTACATTTATGGTAGGTACAAAACTGTACTATGTTCTTCATCTCACATTGCTGCAGTCCTTACACTTGGGTAGAATCCCAAAGCAGAGGTAAGGGAGGATGGCAAAACTATAAAGCAGTAGGAGCTGCCAAAATGCCCTGTAAAATTGCAGTGGCAAAACCAGCCCTAGATTTAGAGTAAAGTGGAAGGTGGTAATGCTTAGAGAAAGTATGCACTGAACTCCAAGTAGCTGCCTCCAAAATATCTTTAGTTGCCACCCCTTAAAAAGCTGTAGAAGTGGCAGTAGCCCTAGTGGAATGAGGCCTAATCCCAGCTGGAATCTCCTTACCATGATGGGAATAACAGAAAGCAATACAAAACCCAATCCACTTAGAAATAGTTTGTTTTGACACAGGCTTGCCCGAGAACCCAAAGCAAATGAAACAAATAACTGCTGAGACTGCCTGAACCCTTTAGTTCTGCTCAAATAATATCGCAACTGTCTGTGTATATCCAAAGTGTGCAAAATCTTTTCCCCTTTATTTTGGGGTTTGCATAAAAAGTAGGCAAATGAATAGTTTGGTTTAAAGCCACACTAGAAACCACTTTAGGCATAAAGGAAGGATTAGTACGTAAAGATACCCTATCCTTATGGAAAATTAAGAAAGGCTCAACCGCCATAAGGGCCTGTAATTCAGAAACCCTTCTACAGAGGTAATGGCCAACAAAAAGCAGTCTTCCATGATAAATATTTCAACTCGGCAGTAGCTGCAGGCTCAAAAGGTTGTAGAGTGAGTTTCTCCAACACAAAATTGAGATCCCAAGCAGGAGTAGGAGCTCTCGTGGGGTCTTATATTCTTTGCCCCTCTAAGGAATTGCTTAAACAAAGGATGAGAAAACAATGGTGGGTCACAGTCATAGTGAGCAGAAATTGCTGCAGCATGAACCTTAATAGAAGAGAAGGACAAACCTTTGTCCAGTAACTCAGCAAGATATTGAAGAGCCACACTTAAATTAGGCTTAGAAACATCAAATTCCTTTGTTGCACTCCAAAATAAAAATCTCTTCCATTTATCTGCGTACACTTTCCTTGTACTAGGCCTTCTGGCCTCCAAAATAACATTCAAAACTTGATGTGGAAGCTGAGACCCTCCAGGATTTAAAACAGAATATGCCAGGCTGTTAGGTGAAGAGAGTGAAGTTTGACATTGAGTAAATGACTGTTCTCCTGAGACAGCAGGTGTGGAATCGAAGGCAAAGGCCATGGAGGCTCCCGTACCAGACTTCTCAGTAATGGGTACCAGTGCTGTCGAGGCCAATCTGGAGCTATTAAGATCATCTTTGGCTTGTCCTGTCTGACCTTTAGGAGTACCTTTGGGAGGAGAGGCAGAGGTGGAAAGGCATACACATGAAGATTGCTCCAGTTGAAAGAAAGAGCATCCACTTTCCAAGCTGTGGGATGAAACCTTTTGTGCAAAACTTTGGCAGCTGGTAGTTTAGTGGAGAAGCGAACAGATCTATGTCTGGAGTTCCCCATAACACTGTCAATTTCTGAAATACATGAGGATCCAATTTCCACTCGTGGGGATCCATAATTCGTCTGCTCAACACATCTGCTAAGGAGTTCTGTGCTCCGGCAGAAACCTTGCCTGAGGATTTAGCTGTAAACTGAGAGCAGTCTCCCACAAAATCATTGCTTGTCTGCATAGAGGATAAGAATGTGTTCCCCCTTGCTTGTTGATGTACCACATGACAGTTGTGTTGTCTGTTAGAACCAACACCTGTCCTGGAAGAAGTAAATCCTTGAAAGCTATTAATGCAAACTGGACTGCTAACATCTCCTTCAAGTTGATATGTAGATGTTGAAGTCTGGCAGGCCACGTGTCTTGTACCCACTTTCCATTTAGATGAGCTCCCCAAGCTTTGTCTGAGGCATCTGTCGTTAGAATCTGACTCGCCTCTGGCGGGTCACAGAGAGTCCCTTGTTTAGGTGACATTCCTGAGCCCACCACAAAAATTCCTTTTGAATGCAAGGTATTATCTGAATGACAGTGTCCATATCTTGGCAGTGCTGTGTCCATACATTTTGAGATACCATTGTAGCTTCCTCATATGCAGTTTGGCATTGGGAAGCACCAGAATACAAGATGCCATGAACCCCAAGGCTTGAAGGACTGTCCTTGCAGTCAGCCTGGACTGATGAGACAATTGATGGAAGTAAAGAGAAAGATTCTTTTGTTTGTCCGGGGTCAAAAAGGCCATCTGGGATGCTGTATTCAGTCTCACACCCAGAAAGCACATGTCCTGAGAGGGTACTAGACTGGACTTTATTTCGTTTACAGAATACCCCAGGCATCTTAGCACTGCTATCACATATTGTAAATGATGAAGAAGTTCGTCCCTTCCTTGGGCCAGAATCAGACAATCATCCAAATAAGGATAGATCTGTATTCCTCTTAGCCTGAAGAAAGCTATCACTGGAGCCAGAACATTCGTGAACACTCTGGGCGCAGTAGATAAGCCAAAGGGCAATGCAGAGAACTGATAATGAGAAGTCCCAGCCCGAAAACGCAGATACTTCCTGCAACTTAGCCTGATAGGAACATGAAGGTAAGCCTCCTTGAGATCCAGAGTCACCATCCAGTGATCTTTGCCCAGCAGAGGTAAAAGCTGTTGTAACGTCAACATTTTGAACTTGGGAATGTCCAGATAAGTGTTGAGGATAGATAAATCCAAAATTGGTCTCCACGTGTTCCCCTTCTTTGGCACTAGGAACAGGCGAGAATAAAATCCTAGGCCCACTTCTGGCAGAGGGACCGGTTGTATTGCCCCAATTTGAAGCAGCAGAGAAATTTGTTTGTGAGCCTCTAGTCTTTGCTGAGGAGGAACGTCCGGCATGCCTTTGAAAGGAGGCAAGGTATGGAAATAAAACTTGTAACCTTGGTGTATGATATCCAATACCCATCTGTCTTGGGTAATCAAACTCCAATTTTCCTTGAAGAGTGCCAACCTTCCTCCCAAAGGTGCTGCCAGGCAAGAAGGATCTGGCAGCTGAAAAGGTAGGTCATTGGGCCTGTTTACGAAAGGACTGGTCCCTGCCCTCACCCGAAGATTGTGCAGGTGAACTCCCTGTTCTAGGTCTGAAGGAGCTGTGAGCTCTGCCCCTACCACGTCTAGATCTACCCCTAGACTGTGAATCATAAGAAGGATCGTCCACCCCTTAGCAGGCCAATTCCTACTAAACTTCGGAGGCTGAACTTGCAAAGAATCTTTAACAGCCTGCATAGACTTAGCCTTGTCTTCCATTTTCTTCAAGACTGACTCCACAGGTGAACCAAACAACACATCAGACTGTAAAGGAGCATCCAAAATCCTTGTCTTAACATGGTCAGATAAATTCTGATCCCTCAGCCAGGCGTGCCTGCGAAGAACTGACCCAGTGGCAGCCACCCTAGACGAGGCCTGTACAGCATCAAAACCACATTGTAAAGAATGCTTACCCACCTGTTCAGAGACATGTACCAAATCTTGTAATTCTTTACACTCAATGCCTTCCGCCAGAGCATCTACCTTAGACTTCAAATGAGAAAGAAGATAGTTCTGATATTTCAACATGTGAAACTGGCAATTCAAAGCCCTCATAGCTAAGGTGGAAGAAGTATAGACTTTCTTTCCCCATCTATCCAAAGCTCTGGCCTCTTTATCTGGAGGAACCGGATTTTTACAACAGAGGCCTTGACACCCTTAGGTCCCTGACTAACAGTTTCTGGGTCCGCCCTAGGACTCTTATAAAGATATTTATGAGCCTCAGGCACCCTGTAATACCTATCCGGTTTAACAGGAGCAGGAGGCAAAGAATCAGGATTAAGTGAAGCCTCTGCAAACACATCTTCCACCACATCCAGAACAGGTGGTATAGCCAAAGGCCTATGCTGGGGTAAAAGCAAAAATTCCCTAAGCCTTTTCCTGGAATCAGAGAAGTCCTGACCTTCCCACTTAAAATGTTCCCTCATGGAATGCAGTGTCTCTGAAAAAGAAAAATCCTCTGGAGGAGAAGCAGAAGGAGTAGAATCATCTACATCAGAATCAGAATAAGGAGAATACTCCTGCAAGTCTTCAGCCGAAGACTCTGAAACATCCGAAGCCTGCTCAAAACTCCCCAACTCTGGTTCCACCCTAGGCCTCTTATCAGGAGGGGGCAAAGAACCTCTAATCAAAGTAATTAAATCTTCTGCCATTTTAAGCATGTGCTTCTTGGGCACAGATCCTGATGAACTAGGAGTGACACCAACAGAAGCTAAACCTGGCCTGCCTCTGGGAGAAGGAGAGGGCCTAACCACCCTAGGAAGAGAGGGGAGTACAGTAACCTGAGAAGCCCCTTCAGCCTGACCTGCCTCCTGAGAGGCCACATCCTGCAATATTAAAGTCTCCCCCTGGGACTCCAGAGAAGCCTCCGGCGGAACCACCGATTCCACTGACGCCTCTAAAGAACCGGCGTCCGGTACGGGCGACTCTTCTTGCCTGGGTTTAGCTGCTTTGCCTTTGCGCTTCTTCGAAGAAGCGGGCGTCGGAGCATCCGACGGCATATTATAATTGCACCGCTTCCCGAAGACCAACCTGGCACAATCTAACCTTCGCTTAATAGTGCGCTTATTGAACCTAGCACAAAAGCGACACCCAACAACGTCGTGCTCAGGCCCCAAACAAGGAATACACAAAGTATGATAGTCCCTATGAGGTATCTGTTTCCCACAAGAAATACAGTTATTTACTTTTTCTGACATCCGGTAAACCACTGAGGCAAGAAAAACTAAAATATTCTAGCGGGTACTTAGCCAACTTTGACTCGGTCTGAAACTCCGAATTGAAAAATTTCAGAGCGAGCGGCACTTGCAACGCTGCTTCTGCATCGGACCATGCGGCAAAAAAGACTGAGGATATGACGTCGGTCATGCGCATTTGTACCCTGACGTCCTGATGTCAGTCTTAAGCGCCTTGACCGACATCAGCCTAATACTTTGATATTCGGGCCGACCGAGGACAGCGGACTACCCAAGTGTAAGGACTGCAGCAATGTGAGATGAAGAACATCAGCATAGCTTGAATCAAGCACTCATTCCTTAAATTTTACAATGTTTTCCCTACCTAAACAGTGTTTTTAAATGAAGTTAACATTGTCAGTGTGATTCTGCATTCATTTCTTTTTAAATTTACAGAGCAGAAAGCAAGCAGCATTATCGTGAAAATCTGGATGCGATAATACGCAAGTACCGATATTTCAGCACTGCTCTTATGTCACAATGAAAACTATGCAAATTGTGTCCAGATTAATGGTTGGATGTACCTTTCATGAGCCTCTGTACCTCTTTTTAGTGTGTACATGTTGAGAGGTATGGGTGACAGCCCATGAGAGAGTTGGGAATTAAATGACATGCACTGTAGTTTACTCTTCTGTTACCATTTTCTTCCATTACATTAATGTTTAACTTATTTTAGACAGGTTTGATATTAAGGATAAGTTAGCAACAAGATCTACCTCCAAATTACTCAAAAGGAAAGGATAGCAATGAAAATCACCAGTTCAATAAAAATAAGACCAACAAGTATGTGTTGAACTCGTCAACAGGAAAACTAACATGCTCGTTGTGCAATAAATGTATTTCTGCATCGAAAAATACAATCTGAGGAGGTACTTCAGGAAAAAACAAAAACACTCAGTTTTAGCTCTAACTATCCTGTGAGGTCCATCACCAGAAAAACATCTCTAACTGACTCATACAAACAGAGTTGTAGCACCATGGGTTGACCTTCCTCTGCTGTTTGTTTTAGATCCTTTTTTTAATGTTTGGAAATAAGGAGGTGGATAGTTGCAAATTTAAGAGATCTATCTGCTTTAATCTGCCATTACAGACCGCCTTACAAACCTCTGAGTCTAACATTGAACAGGACTTTAGGGATTTATGTAACAAATGGTCTAATTAAGGAGGAAAAAATGTATTAAGTCCCTTAGGTTGAGGTGGATGGTCAGTTGTTATAAATTCAACAGATTATTTTAGAATGTTTAATTTGTTGAATGACAGCTACTTCTATGAGCGCATTTCCCTCAGTGAAATTCATATAGGTTATTCTTGTATTAGATGTTTTTTGGATGATTTACTATGTCAGAAGATGATTAATATCGAATTATTTAACTTTTTAAATATAGTTTCTCCCATAGTGCCTGCCATCACTGGCATTCCAAAATTCAAACAAACATAGATGATCTGCCACTTCATCCAAATGTGGCAGTAAGGGGATCTAATTCAGAACCCCTACCAATATGCTTGGATGGCAAACAAAGGAGCTTTGGACTTTTTTTTTTACACTTTTAAAGATTCATGGCATTTTCTACAAAGGTTAAGTCAGTTTGATTTTGGTCAAGATATACTTTTCATTACAGCAGACATTAGCAATGTATATATTATTATAACCCACTCCATAGGGATAAATATTTGTTGAAGGTGTTATGAAATGCCCATGGTTAGAAGCTAGAGATTTAGTTATGGTTGAATATGTCATGGACATTGTTCTTAAAAACAACTTTACATTCTTTGAGGGTATTTCAAAGAAAAGATGGGGGTGGTAATGGGTGCACCTGTAGCACCTTTATATGCCAACCTGGTGCTCACCAAATGGGAAAATGCTTACATTTTTTCATGGCAAATTCAACTCTTGTATAAAGATGTATATGACATACTCAATGTGCAGTCATCTTGGTGAGTAACAGCTTAACTTCAGCCTCTCCCTGTGTGAAAACAGAAAGTCAGAAGACACAGCCTGTGAACTCATTTCTTTGGGTAAATTTCAGTAACTGGCTAGTAAGTGCACTGCCTGGATGTCAGCACAAAAGAAATTCAGAGAACCTGAAAGAAAATCAAACACAAGAGGTGAGGGAAAACACTGACTGAAAAAGAATTTTGCAACTGTTCAGCAAAAAGCAGTGCAAGCTCCAGATATGGTGCAAGAGATGACTTCCAGTAACCTAGAGGAAAAATAAGTCAAATGTACTCAGAGCTGATTAAAATAAATAAAACAATGATGGAGTATATCAACTCAAATAACAAAAGGGTCGATAAAATGGAAGATGCTTTAAACAGATATTCAGATGAGGTGATAAAACTGCAAAAATCAGAGGATGAAATGAAGGAAAGGCTGGCTAAATATCAGGGTCTATATTATATGAATGAAAGTTCATAATATCAAATGCTCTGAAGAGCAAAAACACTGGCCTTTAGAAGTGCTTCTTGTGGGATCGCAGTACAGTGAAGGTTGGAATATTTGCCCTTTCCTCACTGCAGTGCAATCTCAGAGTTGGTATATATATTTAGCGGGGGGGGGGCACAGCTCCCCACAATAAGGAGTTCAAGATCCAGCATTTTCGCTCTTTAGAGCATTTGATATTATGAACTTTTGGTCATATAATATAGACCAGAATATAAGACTGCTCAAGAAGAGCTTTTCAAACAATAAAAGAATTACAGAACAGAGCACGCAGGGAACACCTGAGATTTTCTGCTGTACCAGAGGAGCTGAAGGAACAGACTATTATTTTATGAAAGCACAAATAAGCAACTGGACTGGTACTCCAAAGCAGGATTTGTTAATTGAAAGGGCACATCACATGTGTATGCTCTAAACCTGCCCATGAGAAAGCAACCGAGACCTTAAAGATGCAATCCTACTAGCAGAAGGAGTTGATTCTGACAAAACTGTGGAAGATGGACAATGTATTAAAAGTGGAAGACAGTATAGTGTTTGTGGAAAATGATTCCTCACTGTACACCAAGCAGAAGAGAAGTAAATTTATTCCACTATTCAGGGAATGTCAAGAAGCAGGCATGAGACTCAAACTGCTGTATCCAATTATCTTCAGAATATTGTTTCCAGGAGAGATAAAATCATTTTTTGATGTAGAACATGCTAAGGAGGAAATGCAAAGGTTTGTCCAACAAAAAGTGAGCTGTGAAACAAGAGCAGTTTCTGTTTCTTGTTCTTCTGGTAATAAAGACCACAGGGAGAGTGTGCCAGTGAAACCTTTTCCAGTGTTTCAATGGAAAATGCTTGAGAGACAGAAAAAAGCACAAGAGATGACTAGAAGAACCACGTGCGTGTTGGAAAGGAAGCAGAGAATTTATTTGGGAGATGTGGATAAACAGGAATAAAACCAACAACTCAGAAATTGACAAATAAATGTGAGATCATAAAGAATTGATTATATTTGTTAAACATGACAGAACAAAAAAATGGAAATATTGGACTTTTTAAACTTTGTTAAACTTGTAGGGGACTCTATAAAGCATATGTTCTGCTTCATGTCATTAATGTTTGGAAGAACACTTGGGAGAGTGGAAGAGGCAAGAAAGAGTTAAGTGTAAGTGAAACAAACTTTTATTCTTAACAGTAATATTTGTATAGTGCATGCCATCTGCGTGCTATAGAGTTTTCTGTTATTTTCAAATGGAACAGGGATACTAAAGTAAACAAGTACCCATGTTTTTATCCTTTTCTCTTTTTCCTTGTTCCATTTCAGGAAACATAAGCACTGCAATGTAAAAAAAAAAAAAAAAAAAAAGTTCAAAACAGTATGATACAAGAAACAATTATGTGTTTTTTCTTATTCTTGTATAGGAAAATGACTGGATTAAGGATCTTTATTTTATTTAGTAACAAGTTTTTAAGAGAAAGCAAATAAATAAAAAAGAACTTTAATATAATAAAGCTCTCCTCTAGAAAATAAATACATACAAAAATAAATAAATAAATACTTGAAGAAGCAACTCTGCTCCTCATGTCTCAGAGAGAATCTGATAAAGAGCAATAAAAACAGAATACCTGTTTTTTAAATGGCTTTCTTTCAATGCCAAGTAGTTAATGTTTTCTGAAAGTATTCAAGTGTTTTCTCATTTAAGACAAAATCAGACAACACTTTATAGAAGCACAGGCTGTACTATGCGTCTTAGCAGGGATAACTTTCCTTTTCAGTTAACCCACGTCTGTGAGTGTAGCTGTCAGTTTGGGACAGTTGTTCTTATTAGGAAGGTAAAACTTCAATATTTGAAGATGTACATAGTTTTGTGTATTAAAATTAGCTTCACAGGTTTTTGTGGTATATTGGGGTGGATTTTTTTTTTTGTTAGAGGGCTTTTAATAAAACTAAAAGTTTTGTAAGATGTGACAGTCAAATGGATAAGACAAGAAACAGCTGTATAAAAGTTTAACCTGCCAAACAATAGTGTGTGCATGTAACACAAAAGCTGGAACTAGATATCTAAAAAGGTATTATTCCCACCTTTTATTTGTACCAGCTTTTTTGTTAACATCATGACTCTTTCAATATTATATTTAAATGTTAATGGTCTCACAGATATATACAAAAAAGAAAAAGAGTAGTAAACTATATTAAAAACATAGACTGCTTATAGATATGCTACAGGAGACACATTTGGAAAGAACTCAACATGTGAATGATAAAGAAAGGTTTTCAGGACACTTATTCAGCAGAATAACTGGGACAAAGGAAAAGAGGAGTAACTTAATATTAATTGCAAGAGGAGCTCCAATAGTTACAGAACAGGATAAAAAGATAATAATAGTAGATATGTAGTACTAAAGGGCTACTAGCAAGGGAGGAGGGTTACATTGGCATCTATCTATATTCCACTGAAAACTGCTATAATGGAGCTTAAGAAAATTCTGGGAGAAATAATCAGCTATCAGCTTTCAGCAAGGAATATTACTTATAGGTGGGGAATGGAATTTGATTTGCAACAGTGAATACGTGACTGAGGGGCCTAGAAGGGAAGATATAACAAAGGAGGGTAGATTTTTTGAATAATTTATGAAAATATTTGGCATGGAAGATGTGCCTTCAGTGCTAGGAGTTCAGAATATATTTACATATTACTGTCCAAGATACAAAAACTGGGCTAGGCAAGATTAAAGGTTAACATTTCACAAGAACATGTGCATTTAATTGAAAGGCTTGATACGCACCCAATAACTATTTTAGATCATGCACCAATAATACCTAAAATAAAAACATAGGGTAATGAAATATAAAATGAGACAATGGTGCTTTCCCACCTATCTGTTGAAAAGAGACTAATTTAAGGAATGGGTAGTGGAAATTATTCGAGAGTTATTACATTACAAAAAACAGAATTTCTACTGAAAATACAGCTAGGGAGTGGGATAAAAATAAAAGTAGAGTTTAAAAATGGGGTCAAAATAAAAGAAAGATATGGTTAAGAAGCAACAAGAATTATTTAGAGGGACTGACAACTGTTGAAGTATTGCAGAATGGGGGGAATCTCACAGAACAAGAAGAGGACCAACTGCAGTGTGCTAAGCAGAAAATAAAGGATTACTTTGGTAATATGTACATGTTTAGAAAGATTGCTGTTAAACTACTGTTTTTTTATAATAATGCCAAAGCACAAAAACTTTAGGCGCAATGTCTCAGGCAAGAGAAAGTAGAAGCTTAGGGAGTGTATAACAAGATAACAAAAGATGCTGTACAGGTATTAGAAATCTCTCAGAAATGTTATGACTGTATAAAGCAGAGAAATATAAAGATCAAGAAAAGATCCAAATGGAAATATTTATGGAAGAATTAAATATGCCCAGATTAGAGGTAGATGAGCCTCAATTACTAATGGTTAGGATAGGAGACGACATAAAAATGGTAATGTATAACCAATCAGCAGGAAAGTCCCCAGGAACAGATGGTATTCCTGTGGAAATTTGGTAGCTAATATGGAAAAATACTAAAAAAAAATCTGAAAGGCTTTGTTTAACAGTATTTTAGGAGAAGAAGCACCAACTTCCTGGAAAAAAAAGTGACGGTGGCTGTAATACATAAAGAGGGTAAAGACCCATCAGATCCAGTTTCATACAGGCCCATTTCAATCATAAAACATGATTATAAAGTGTTTGTCTATAATGGGTAAAAGAATGGCAAAGGTGATGTCAAAATTGATAAAAATGGATCAATGTGATTTTGTGGAGGGGAGGCAAACAATTGACAACATTAACAGAACACTGATGATCCAGAGGGAAGCTGAATGTAAGAAAATACCACTGTTGCTGGTGGGTCTTGATCGAGAGAGAGCATTTGACAGAGTAAGCTGGTCTTTTATGAGCAGAGTACTGGAATCATTTGCATTCACTGTTAAAAATTATAAGGTTGATTAGGAGGATATATGAAGGATCAAAAGCAAAAACTAAAGAGGATGGGTTCCTCTCTGATAATTTCTGCTTGAACAGAGGAACCAGGCAGGGGTGTCCTCTTTCCTCTTTGTTATTTGCACTATATTTAGAACCACTGGCAAAGAAGATAAGTGACTCAGAAATTCAAGGATGTAATTGGTATGGTAGTCAAGAAAAGCTGGCTGGCAGATGATATTTTATAATTGATAAAACCAGTAAAGGACATTTCAGTGTTATTGAACATTTTGAGGTAGTTTCAAATCTTTTAGGGATACAAAATTAATGAGGCTAAAACAAAGGCAATAACTGTAAATTATTTACCCACACACAAATTGGTTCAGCAATATCTACATTTATGGGGAAATGATGAAATGAAGGACGGAGGAGTGTGGATTAAAATAGATTCTGGTGTGGGAGCTAAGGATATGTGGGAAGAGACTAAACAAAAGATAATTCAAAAACTAAGAAATTGGAAGGTATGTTATATGGAAAACAAGAAACAAGCAGTTAAAATGCTTTTTGTCCCTTTAGTTTTATGTACAGGTCAGACATATATCAATTATTGGAGATATTGTGGATAGCAATTAATAAAGAGATGAAGGATTTTACCTGCGAGGGGAAGAATGCAAGAGTCAAGTGGGATAAGCTGATTCTTCCAACAGAAAGAGGCAGATTGGGACTGCCCGATTTGAAGGGCTATTTCAGAGCTACACAGTTAAGGCTACTATACATAGCACAAGCAGAAATCTAGAATTCAAAGTAGAAAGGAAGCTTAAGAAGCAAGGAGAGACTGGGATTTTGGATGAAGATCCTTCAGGAGAATAACTATAACCTTGTATAATATTATATTCATAAAGTAGCAGAAAGTATACTAAGAACTATTAACAACATGGGAATGGAGAAAGGAGATTCTGCCAATAGGGATTACTGCAATTAGGGATACATACAATAGGCAAGAGGGGGCTGGAATTTACTATAGAAAACTAGTAAAAGAACCAAGGTACTGGGATCTAATAATTAGAGAGGGAAAGGTAATAGAATGGGAAGAGGCCAAGCATTTATTTGGACTGCAGGACAGACACTGCCTTCCCTAGCAAGGAGTCTAGGCAAAGAGAAAGAAATTGGGGGTTCCTAAGCAAAAGACCAGCACTGGTAGAGTTTTAGTAAAATCTAGAACAGAAGCAGCTACTAAAAAAGGAATTTGTACAGCATACAAAATATTGCATGATAGCTGCAAGAATCAGAGGAGATTAGAAAGGATTGGGAAGAGAGACTGGATAAGCAATTCACAAAGAAAACAATGGGGAGATATATGTATGTCTCCCAAATATGCAACAAAGTCTAGAAGATTTAGGATCCTTGCTTGGAAGTATTTACATAGGTGTTTTATACCTCAAATAGGCTCCAAAGAATTTTTCCTCAGGTAGACAGCAATTGTTAGAGGTGTGATGGGGAAGAAAGCGGTAACTGGGAACATTTTCTGGGACTGTAATGAGTTGGCAAACTAAAGATTCCCTGCAGACTGATTTGTCTGAGATACTTGGTGAACAAATTGGTGTAACTACGGCAATGATTTTTTGAGCTACGATACAGAATCAGAATTGCCTAGACATAGTATGTGTTTGCTGAATCTAATTATGGCTGCTTCCCAAAAATAAATTACTAGAAAATGGAAATCAAAGTCTAAACCAGCTTAGAAAAGGGTAGGAGCAAATTACATAGGAAAAAAATGGGAATTGTGGGAACAATACATGCAGAAGAGGAACAAAGTTTAAAAGAAGGCAAGATTTGAATGCGCTATATAATGCTAGACTGACAATGACTGGATAGAGTATCAGTGATGTTTGCAACTACAATTACGTCAATATGGTTTGTGATGTACAATGTTTAGAAAGTACAGTTGTGTACACTTACCATTAATATAGATGTTCGAGTGTATTCACTGTTGCAGTCATCACACTTGGGTTATCTGCCTACAGGTAGCCCTCAGTCGGCCCGAATACCAGAGTCTTGGGATTTCTGCGTCCTTGACGTCAGGGCATCAGGGGTATAAAACATGCAACCAATGCCATTACATCAGTTTTTCTTGCCCCAGATGTCAGGAGCCCCCAAAATAGGAAGCAATTACATGGTGTGGAACACCTCCAGTAAAAAGTAAATACCATAGCCATAAGATATGGCCAAAAAGAGGATAGGTAGAAAGCATAGGGGGCTGGAGGGAGGGTAGCCAGGACTGCAACAGTGGATACACACTAACATCTACATTTATGGTAAGTGTACACAACTGTACTATGTTCTTTGTATTTCACTGTTGCAGTCATCACACTTAGGTTGATTCCCAAAGCTGAGGAAGGGTGGAGGTAGTCAAGTAATACCAGGCCTGGCTAGCAGGTCTTGTAAGACTTCTGTGGCAAATCCAGCTCTGGATTTAGAAAAGACAGGTAAGTGCTAATGCTTGGTGAAGGTGTGCACAGAACTCCAGGTTGCAGCTTCCAGGATGCCCCTGGTAGGGACTCCCCTGAGAAAAGCTGTAGAGGTTGAGTTAGCCGCAGTGGAATGAGTTATGATCCCCTGTGGGGTAGGTTTTTCATGGTATTTGTGGCAGAAATGGATGCCGTGTGCTATCCATTTGGAAATGGTTTGCTTTGAAATGGCCTTGCCCTCTCTGCCCATGTAGCAACGCTGACTAGCAGCTGGTCAGATTTTCTGAAAGGCTTAGTCCTGTCATGGTAGAACCAGAGTTGTTTGCGCATGTCCGAGTGCAGGATCCTTTCCCCTTTATTCTGAAGATTAGGGAAAAAGGTTGGTAAATAGATGGATTGGTTTAGAGCCACACTGGATACCATATTGGGCATAAAAGATGGGTTAGTCCTGAGGGAAACCCTGTCAGCATGGAAAATAATGAAGGGTTCCACAGCCATTAGTGCCTGTAACTCAGACACTCTTCTTGCTGAAGTGATGGCTAGAATTAAGGCTGTTTTCCAAGAGTGGAATTTTAACTGTGCTGTAGCAGGAGGCTCAAAAGGGGGAAGTATGAGCTTCTCGAGTATAAAGTTAATGTCCCAGTCAGTGGTGGGAGCTCTCCTTGGGGGTCTTAAATTGTTAGCTCCTCTCAGGAACAGTTTGACCAGAGGGTGAGAAAAGAGAGGTGGCTCAGTATTATAATGAGCTGAGATGGCCGAGGCATGAATCTTAATAGAAGAGAAGGATAGGCCTTTGTGGAGCAGCTCTGCTAGGTAATCTAGGATTTGAGGAACGTTGGGCAGGCTGTGTCCTTTCCTTGAGAATGGCTTCAAGAACAGTATCTTTTCCATTTTTCTGAATAGGATTTCCTAGTACTAGGCCTTCTGGCTTCAAGGATGATGTCTAGCACCTGTCCGCTGAGGGTTGCTGGTGGTGTATTCAGGGAATAAGCCAGGCTGCAAGGTTCAGTGTTTGCAGCTGAGGATGCAAAATCTGTCCCTCCTGCTGGGAGGTCTGATGTAGGTGCCAGGGTGGTACTGCTGCCAGACTACATCGGAGTGGGTACCAGTGCTGGTGGGGCCAGTCCGGTGCAATAAGGATTGTCCTTGGTTTGTCCTGTTTGATCTTGAGTAGTACTTTTGAGAGGAGGGGCAGAGGGGGAAAGGCATAAATTGAGAGGTTTTCCCATGTAAAGGATAGGGCATCCACTTTCCATGCTTGGCTGTGGGGATTTCTGGTGCAAAATTTGCTCAATTGATGGTTTTGGGGGGAGGCAAAGAGGTCCACCTCTGGTGTCTCCCACCTTTGGGTTAGAAGTCTGAATTAGCTGGGTTCCAGTTTCCACTTGTGTGGGTCCAGCAGATTTCTGCTTAAGTCGTCTGCCAGTGAATTTTGTTTGCCTGGCAGGAATTGAGCTTGCAGGTGCACTTGGTTGCTCAAGGCTGTGTTCCACAGGGCCATGGCTAACCTGCAGAGTGGGTAGGAATGAGTTCCCCCCTGCTCGTTTATGTACCACATAACTGTGGTGTTGTCTGTCTTCATCAAGAGTTGTCCTGGAAGGATAAGGTATTTGAAGGCTGTCAGAGCATTATGTACAGCTAGCATTTCTTTTTGATTGATATGTAAGTGAATTTGTCTTGGGCTCCATTTGCCTTGAATGCTTTTGTCAGCCATGTGAGCCCCCCATGCATAGCCTGATGCATCTGTTGTCAGGGTTTGGGTGGCAAGGGGTTGAGTGAAAGGGAGTCCCTTGTTGTGGTTGCAAGCCTGCCCACCAAAGGAACTCTGCCCTTAGACAAGGAATGATGGGAATAATTGTTTCCAGTTCCTGAGAATGTTCACACCAGAGACTTTTTAAGTACCACTGAAGTTTCCTCATATGTAGTCTTGCATATGGAATTAGTAGAATGCATGAAGCCATGAACCCTAGGGCTTGCAGTATTTTTCTTGCAGATAGCTGGGTTCTGGTGGCCATTAGTTTGAAGTAGTTTGTCAAATAAACTTGCTTTTCTCGAGTAAGGAATGCCAGCCATCTGGGAAGTTGTGTTCAAGCTTACTCCCAGGAATACAGTCTTTTGGCTGGGCACCAGTTGATGGTGTACCCCAGAGAGGTTAGAAGTCTCTCTACAAATGCCAGGTCCTGAAGTAGCAACTCCTGACTGTCCACCTGAATCAGGCAATCGTCCAAGTATGGATAAAGTTGAATATTTCTCTGCCTGCAGTATGCAATGGCTGGAGCCAGGCACTTTGTGAAAACCCTGGGCGCATTAGATAAGCCAAAGGGAAGTGCAGAGAACTGATAGTGCATAGAGCCTGCCCTGAAACGTAGATATTTCCTGCAAGACTCCCTTATGGGGATGTGCAGATAAGCTTCTTTTAGGTCTAAAGTGACTAGCCAGGAGTCCTTGGCTAGCATAGGAAGCAACTGTTGTAGTGTAAGCATTTTGAATTTTGGGACCACCAGGAAGGTGTTGAGAATGGACAGGTCCAGGATAGGGCACCAAGGGTCCTCTTTTCTAGGCACCAGGAACAGTCTGGAGTAGAAACCCTGTCTTCTTTGCTCTACTGGAGCAGGCTGAATATCCCTGATACTGAGATGAGAAAGTATTTGCTTTTGGGCCTCAGCTCACTGATTTGGAGGAAGGTCTGGCAACCAGCTTGGGGTTGGCAGTGAGTGGAAGTAGAATCTGTATCCCTGGGATACAATGTTTAGGACCCATCAGTCCTGGGTAATGGACATCCAGTTTTTTTGCATGCAGGGCGAGTTTTCCTCCTAGGGGTGCAAGTACTTGGGCATGGCTGGGAAGGATGATAGACAAGTCATTGTGAAGTTTTTCCATAAGGGGGTGGCTTACCACTCCCTGTTTTTGAGGGGGGAGCACTCCATTGTTTAGATCTATGCATACCCTGAGACTGTAGTCTTGGTGGTCTGTTGCCCCTGGGTTTTGGTTGAGAAGACCTGGTAGAGACTGGAAAGGACCAGTTTTTAGAAGGCCAATGCCTACTGAATCTAGGTGGCTGTACCTGCAAGAAATCTTTAACAGTTTGCATAGATTTAGCTTTTTCCTCCATCAGTTTAAGAACCTATTCTGCATTTGTGCCAAACAAATGTTCCTGGCTTAATGGAGCATCTAGTAATTTTGCTTTGACATGGTCTGGCAAGATTTGTTCCTTCAGCCAAGCATGCCTTCTCAGTACAGACCCAGTGACAGCAGCACTGCAAGATGCTTCTAAGGCATCAAAACCACACTGCAAAGTCTGTTTACTGACTTAGTTTGCAGAATGCATTAACTCTTCTAAATCTTTACTTTCTGCAAAATCTGGAAGCAACAACATTTTTTGTTTAATTGGTTCCATAATATGCTGCTGGTACTTCAATATGTGAAACTGGCAATTTAAAGCCCTGATGGCAAGAGTTGCAGAGGTATATACCTTCTTGCCCCATCTGTCTAAAGCCCTCGAATACCTGTCCGAAGGGGTAGGATTTTTGGCTGTAGTAGCCTTGATACCTTTAGATCCCTGGGAAATGGTCTCTGAATCAGCAGTGGGATTTTTAAAGAGACATTTGTGAGAGTCAGGTACCCTGTAGTACCGGTCAGGCTTTCTAGGAGCTGGTGGTAAAGTATCAGGAGTAAGACTGGATTCCATGAAAACATCATCTACATACAATATCCAGGACAGGGGGGTATAGCTAGAAGCCTGTGCTGAGGCAAGTCTAAAAATTCTCTGAGCTTCTTTTTGGACTGTGGGTAGTCCTGGCATTCCCAGCGGAAATGCTCTCTTAAGGTATGCAAGGTTTCACCAAAAGAAAAGTTCTCTGGAGGGGAGGGAGAGGGAATGGAATCCTCTGCATCTGAATCCTCATAGGTACATAAGGGTATGTCCTGTTAATCAGAGGGATCAGAGTCATCGGACTCATGGTCTGCTGAATCAGAAGGGAAATCAATTCTTTGTCTTTTAGAGGGGGAAGGCTGGCTTCCCCTAATTAAAGTTATGAGGTCTTCAGCCATTCTAAGCATTTGTTTCTGTGGTATGGGAGCTTGAGGATGCGCTTTGGTCGTCTGATTTCTAGGAGTAGTGCGAACTCTGGGCCTGAGAAACTCAGTAGTTTTAGTCTGAAACAAGGTAGTCGGTTTAATACGAACATTGGAAGGTCGGAATACACTCTCAGAAGCCGGTGCCTGCACAGTGGCTCCGGACCCATCCAAGGTAGAGACAGCCACAGGTTCCATAATCGAAGAAGCATCTCGTGGTATACCGGACTCCGAATGGGTCTCAGCAGAGGCCTGCAAATCTGTACAAGCAGGTATCAGGATCTGCGAAAGCGCCTCATTGAGTACCGGCGGACTGGCGACTAGCTTAACGGAAGCGTCGTCGGCAGTTTTGGACCCAAGTGGTCTGTCTCTGTCTTTATATTTACGTTTTTTTGGAAGATCGGTAGTCGGACAGCTTTCCGAAGCCATTTTGGAATATGGAGAATGTGAGAGAAAGAATTTAGCAACAAAAATAGCCCGACGACGAATAGTTTGGGCATTAAATAAGGCACAAAACTAACAGCGAGGAACATCGTGGTTTAGGACTAAACAGGTGATGCAGTAAGAATGAAAATCTCTGCGAGGTATTTACTTTCCACAGGCAAGACAATTGTTAACTTTTTCTGACATTCTTTAGAGCAAGAAAAAAGAATCCCCAATGGGGTACGTAGCTTTAGAAGACTTCAGGTTTGAAACTCGAAAAATGAAAATTTGAGGTAGTGTCCGACAGGCACTTGCAAACTGCTTCTGCTTTGGGCTCTCACACAGCAAGAAAAGCTGATGTAATGGCATCAGCTGCATGTTTTACACCCCTGGCATCATGAAAAAGGTGACAGCATCCGATGCAGAAATCCCAAGACTCTGGTATTCGGGCCGACTGAGGGCTACCTGCAGACAGATAACCCAAGTGTGATGACTGCAACAGTGTAACATGAAGAACATCTAAAATTATGTCAATATGGTTTGTCTGCATTTATATAAAATGTACGACTGCCAAGGCTTAAACAGAACTTGAATAAAACATAAATAGAAAAAGATTTTTCAGAAATTTTCTCATGTCATATTGAAAAGTATGCAAATTATGTGCACATATTAATAGCTGGATCTACCTGCTTTTCAAAAGCCTTTGTATCTCTTTTCAATGTGTACATGTTGAGAGTTATGGGTGACAAACCAAGAGACAGTCATGACTTAAATGGCATGCATTGTATTTTAGTCTTCTGTTATCAGTTTTTACTACTATATTAATGTTTTAACTTATTTTAGAGACGACTGATGTTAAGGATAAGTTGGTAACAAGATTCATCTCCAAATTACTCATAAAAAAGAAAAGATGGCAATGAAAATCACCAGTTCAATAAAAATGAGGCCAACAAGTAGGTTTAACTCATCAACATGAAAATTAACATGCTCATTGTGCAACAAACTTATTTCTGTGTAAAAAAATACAACCTGAGGAGACACTTCAAGATAAAACACTCTCAGTTTTAACTCTAACTATCCTGTAAGGTCCAACACCAGAAAAACATGTGTAACTTACTCATAGAAATAGAGATGTATCACTATGGTCTGATCTGCTGTTTACTGCAGATCCTTAAGAAGCAGCAGAGACAATGAAGAAGTGCATGTTAGCTGCACTGAAGAAGTGATTTTGGATGACATTAAGTTAAAAAATGTGATATCACTGACTAAAAGCTTCCTATGCTGGATATGTCAATGCCAAGGAGAATCAAAGTTCTTGCATCTAAGGTTTTTTGGCTCTTTTGGAGTGCCTTAGAAATGCTGAAGTCCTATCGTTGGTAGTCAGGTGAATCTACTGATAGCATGGCCATTGCACAACTTTGCTTATCAGTGCCATTTTTTTCACAGCTATCAATTTCAAAAAATCAACTTCTTGGATTAATACCACTGGAGGCCCATATAACTAGCAAGGGTGATGATCCACAAAACTTTCTCTTTCTTTAATGAAAACAAGCTTAAAATTTTAATGGCAGTGAACATGCTTATCAACTGTGCTTTGTTTATGGCTGGTAGGGTGCAGGGTCTGTCTGCCAGACCAGTGGTTATAGTATCACAGATGTGATCATTACACTGCTAGTTTCTCACCAGTACCAGGTGATGTGGCTGAGCTTCTTGAAGGTCTCTTTTGGCCATGAGCTTAGTAAGAATCTATTAACAGTCTTTTGTTCCAGACAGTTGTAATTGCGAAACTCAGAAGTTAAAAAGAACTATTGGACTCTGTTGCACACACCGATATCAGCCTGCAAAATCATTTGTTTTGAGCGCTGCTTTATGACATCACTAAATATAGTGATCTGCTTACATGCAATGAGATAAGGTGGCTCAGCAGGGGAGTGCAATTTGCTCTAGAAAATATGTTGTCACCAGGAAAAAGATCATTCATTTTCTACAGGACAGCCTGCAACAGAAAGCCAGCACAGACTGTAAATACTGGATTACAAATTTGTGGCAAAAATGCGTTCTCTGAGTGATATATTCACTCACTTGAACAGGACTAATCTAGAAATACAGGGAATGGCAAAACTGTCAATGATATCATGGAAAAAAATAACTGCTTTTCAAAGGAAAATCTCCATCTCTCTCTCTGGTTTTCCCTGGAAAAAATGTTCCATTTTCCTACACTGATGTTTTAGTTTCTGGACAAACCAAACACTAACTTAACAACAAGAAAGGAAGACTTTGATATTCACAGTAAAATAATGCAAGCCATCAGGAACACATTTCCTGCTGAGTTAGAAGGAAACCTCTAGCAAATGCCAAGCAGCTGCTAATGTTATTTAATAAAAAGTTTCAGCTGGAGCTGACCAACATTCAGACACCAGTAGATCAGAAGAATCCACATTAGTCTGCGAGATTTAAGTTGCATTGGACACATTGGACAGTGCCTGTCAATCACAAAAAAGATGGCAATTATTTACTCTCCGTTTGGACCAAATTATTTTTGGGCCTAACTTACTCACTTTCTCAGTCCAAAATGTATCAGTTTTCTCAGAAGAAAAAGCTGTGTATTACACAAAAGAGATGACACAAATCAAAATTGTAATGCATAAAATTTTGGAATTTCTAATATCAATGTTGTGCATTTTTTTTTCATTGTACCACAGGTGTATATGTACAGTGGTCCAAAAAAGGACTGAATGTGTTTGTCCCCTAAACTATTAACAGAATGAAAATGCTGACCTCAAAAAGTTGAACAGCCTTGCTATCTACACCACCAGGTTGTGATTTTCAAATGCTGAAAATAAATAAAACAAGCAAGCAAATAAATTAAAGTTTAAAAAGGGGGGATTATCCTTCAGAGGACCACTCTTACTTGCAATAATCTAGTCAGGCTCCACCCATAGCAGTAGGTACAGCTCTAAAGGTTTTGCAACAACAGCAGCACGTTTCATATAAATATATACACAAGAATAAAACATGGCAGCGCTGAATGACAAGAGGAATTTGACCTTACTTACTGGAATGCAGCAGAGCAGACCACAACTAACATATCTGATATATTAACAGGATCTATCTCAGGCTACTCTTTCTCTCTCTCAGTTTCAGGGAAGATTGCCAAATTCTGACTACAAAATGTACTTCTTCATAGTTGAGTCTTAACGCAAACTGGTCTTGGCCACTTCCATGGAAACCAGCAAAACATAATGAGGGAGGACTATGAGAGGCAGAAGGATCAGAGCTACAACAGGAATCCCAACCTCTCTCTCCCAACTCCATTTACTAGAGACATTCTGCTGGTGACTAGCCACTTACTAGTAACTAAGTATGCACTTAGGTAAATAATTAGACATGTGCATGCAAGTATACAAGTCAATATGACAAAGTGTTTTCTCGCAAGTAATCCCATTGTACTGAATAACTGTAAACAGCAAAAAAAAAACCTGAAGAACATTTAAATCTGAATAGCCTCTGAATGCCTTCTACCAAATCAGGTTACCTGACGGCTGTCTCAAACGTCTACCCAACAATCCAGAACACGGCTTACACTGCAAAGCACAACACAAATACCTCTTTTTATGAGGCTACATGCACTACCCATTTTCTAAACTGAATGCTGGACACAGGAATAATAGTTCTTTGTGCTGGAACATGCTGCATGTACACACATTACATAAAACACATATCCTGGACACCACAGCTGACCACTAGGAGAAAAAAGTTTATCATCTTTTCATTACTTTTCTTACATACAAGAAGCTGCCACCTGATAGAAATGCATATTAATTACTTTCTTCAGGGAAAGGAATCAAGCTTGTATCACCTTTTCATTTTGAAGTCCATCTCTTGGTCCTACTTCCACAATTTTCACTCGAGAAGGGAGGGGTGGATTTGCAACATATCCCTGCAAAACCAGGACAAAAAACAAAAGATGGAAAGTTTTTATGAATCTTTCAACTTTAAGCACTGCTTCTTATCCTGCACATTTCAGGCCAAAGGTCAGCATAATCTGACAAAATACAAAATTCTTCTATGCCATTCCATAACATTTTTTTCTGCACTGTCAACTTTTGGCTTTTAATATTTAGCATTATACAGTATTCTTGTTTTTTATTCAAATGTTTTTATCTAATAAAAATACAAGCATATTTGTCATTTTAAGCAATATAAGTCAAATAAACACTACCATCCCAAACAAAACTTACTAAATACTATGCTTTTACTAGCTGGTGACATCCACCCTAAACCTGGGTCTACTCCTACTAATATACCCTTATCCCAACAACTCCCCCCCACCCATCCAATCAACCATTACCCTTCCTGTCATAACACCCTCATCCCACCCCCTTACCCTTTACTCTAACAAACACTTATCCATTATGGCAATCAACATCCAAAGCCTTACTAACAAAATTACTGACCTTCATGCTTGGATCTCCCATTATTCCCCCCCCCCCATCTACTTATACTTTCAGAAACCTGGTTGAAACCTCATATTCTTAACTCTGAAATCCTTCCCCCTGGGTACTCTGACTAGACAGAATCACCAAAAAAGGTGGGGGGTGGCTATCCTCTACTCTCAATACCTTACCATTTTCCCCCATTTCTATTGAATAACTGGATTTCCACCCAGCAGCATTTCTAATTCTAAACTACCACTTAAATAACCCCAAAACTTGCCATAGCTGGCATTTACATTCCTCCTGGTAAGAACATACAAATTCTGGAAAATATTCTTTCCTGGTTATCTCAAAATTTACCCTATGAAACTTTACTACTAGGAGACATAAATATAGACTGGAAGCCATTGGAATCCCATTCACCTGCCCAAAGTATCAATCTGCTTGGTTTTACCCAACTTATCACCACCCCCACTAGACTCTCCAAACACTCACACCAAGGCACAACAATTGACTGGGTCCTTTGTAACAGCCCCCAGCTTTATCATAACCCTAAAACACTTCCTGATTCAATTAGTGACCACCTACCAATTAGCATCGTGAGATAACAACAAAAAACACATCTGTATAAAGTCTGTCGTAAACTCAAAGACTTCAACCCCACCTTACTTGGTAGTCTCTCTGCCATAAACTGGTCCATCCTGCACTCCCTTCCTCTTGATGAAACTGTACTCAAATTCAACCACATCTTTCTCAATATCTTTGACTCATTAGTTCCCCCCCCCAATGTAAAATAAGAATAAAATCAAACCATGCCCCATGGCTCAGTAAAGATACTCGAATATTAATGCACAAACGAGATACTGCATGGAAAACTTGGATAAAAAGCAAATCACCCATTCACCTCCAAGAATTTAAGTTTCTTGGAAACCAGGCTAAAAAAGAAATTTACAAGGATAAAAAGGTCTTTTACACTAAAATACAACACTCCTCTCATTCAAATCCAAAGATTTCTGGAAAAATATCAACTCTATCATATACCCTGGTAAACCCCAAACCCCCAATCCCTAACCTAACCTTCCTGACCTTGAGATTGCCTCCCTCCTCAACCAGTTTTGCATAGAGTCTATCAGCAAGATCACAACAGGCCAGACTCCCAGACAAAACCTACCCCACTACCTAATACATCAATCTCACCTTAAACCTTGTCTCTACATCCTACATAAGATCTCTTCTTTTCAAACTCAATCCATGTTCCCACTCTGCAGACAAACTTCCCCCTACTTCCTCAAGCTTGCTGCAAATTCTATTGCCTATACAGTTTCAATACTCATAAACCGTTCTATAAATGAAGCCACTGTACCCAAAATTTGGAAATCCCTTTACTTCATCCCACTTCACAAAGGAGGTAACTCCAGTGATCCCTCTAATTTCTGACCTATTGCCATACTTTCCCCACTATTCAAAATATTAGAAAAAAGTGTATTCACAACCAAATTCTTAACTTTCTCAAACAACTCGACCTCCTCTCCCCTACCTAACATGGCTTCCGACCTCATCATAGTACCTCTACAGCCCTTTTATCCTTTACCTACACCATCGCCAAATCTAGAAATAGCAATAACTTAGTCTCATGTTTATTCCTCGACTTATCTAAGGCAGCTGATATGGTATCGCATTCTAAATTTCTGACTAAGCTAGCCAACTTCAACCTTTCACGCTCAGCTCTTTCAAAGTTCCTTAGTTACCTCACTGACATACTTCAATCAGTTAAATGGCAATCGTCCTGCTCTCCTTTCTTACCTATACATACTGGAGTACCCCAGGGTTCCATTCTTGGACCCCTGCTCTTTAACATCTTTATCAATGACCTCCACTCCTCCACCTCCCTCTCCTCCCTTATTCAATATGCCAATGACTCCACCCTTATCACATCAGCTACTTCTATTACACTTCTTCAAACACATACTCCACAACCTTTCCATCTTGCAGAAAAATGGCTAAATAACAATCAGCTTATTCTTAACCCACAAAAAAACAAAGCTACTTCTCTTTCTCCCCAAAAAAAAACAATGACCATTTCAAGACAAACTTCTTCATCTCCTCTATTAATAACACAATAATCAACGCAGAATCTCTCACAAAATTACTCGGAATGATTATTGATGACCAATTTGACTTACATATTCACCATGCAATAAACAATACTAATCAAAAACTTGGCTTGTTATACCACAACTCAAAATTCCTTTCTGCTGAATCTAGACAATCCCTTGCCCAAGCCTACCTTCACCCCAGTCTTCTCTATGGGGGTTAGCAGTCCTCACCAATCTTCAATCCAGTTTACTCTCCTGACTTGAGCAGACCTACAATAAAATTGCCAAATTTGGAGCCAACCTTCCTAACCCAACCCACCACTGCTTAGCCCTATGCAAGCTACAGTGGCTTGAATTCACCCATCATTTAAAACTGTCCCAACTATATCTAACCCACCTCATACTTAATCCCACTTCCTGCCCCTCCCTCCAAAATTTACTCTCATACTATTCCTCTTACTCCCCCTCCATAGCTCTGAGAAACTTCTTCTGGAAACATATACACCTAAACTTAACATAGTAAATCCTCTTTACAAATCGTCTATTACTAAAACCTGGAATAGCCTACAATTTAGCTTACAAAACATCACTCAACCAACAAGCTTCAAAAAATAACTAAAACTACTCTTCCAAACTAACTGGATCTGCCCATGCCATGATCCTACCTGAACAACCTGTTTTTGTTACATAATTTCTCTATTTCAGCCAAATGTATCTAACCACTGAAATTCCTGTCTGGTAATTGTGTAAACCATATAGCTCTACTTTTTATTGCCTTTTCTCAGACATGTACCTCCAAAAAGTTACTCATCCATTTCTATAAGGTTTACACTCTATCAAACGTATGCTGTATTTAGAGTTTGTTCACCGTTTCTTATATTGTATTTATTTGCTGTTTAAGCCTACTGTTGTTACTATGTATTTATTAATTTGTTGGAGCTTTTTTCCTTGGGTCTCCACTGAAAATGGGCTATAACTGCTCAGTTGGACTAACCTGGTTAACAAATGTGAAATAACTAAACATATGACTCATCCGACATAATTAAATAAGACCCAATCTTATTTATGTGCACAGAATAAATGAAATATGAAAAAAGTAGTTGCAGAAACATTTACAAAACATTACATCTTTCAGAATGTGACCACTGCAGAAGGTACTACCATCATGAAATATATGCAAGATGACACCAGAACAACCATTCCCTAATGATAATACCTGCATCAAGAACCTTCCTTACAGTTAAACTTAAATTGTTGTGCAACTCCTTTGTAATAGCACAGCTTTCACAGAGTAGCATCTGTGAAAGGTACAAGCCTCTTTCCTCCAACACCAACAGAATTAATCATCTGGCCTCCAGTCACAGCTCCTAATTACTGCCACCTCAGGATCCTTCAGCTTGCTGTTTAATAATGCAGGTTTACTGAGCTCCAAACTACTTAGGAAAGCTAGCAAGACTGCAGACAACCACTGGATGACAGCAAAGAACTGCAAGGCACATCTGTCTAATCTTCTAGGTGCTAGTGTCAGCATGCAATGACATCAAGCAGAATGCCTGTAAATGTTATTGCAAGCAAGTTTCGATAGCACTCATGAGATCTACATAAACACTTATGATCTGTAAACTACACTCTCAATTAGCCATCACCACAGAAAGCAATGCATTCTTGGATGACACCCACCCAAAGTACACAGTTAAATCTTACCCTTTCAATTTGCTTCTTGTGTGTCCAGGTCTCTTTTCTAATTAAAGCCACGAACAGCACACTTTAGGAACAAACCCCTTGGGGCCACTGGACCAGCAATTTATCATTATTTTTTTGACAATGATGTTAGAAGACACACACAAATTAATTATTTACAATGCTCTCTTAATGAAGCTTATTATTTTGAATATAAAACTGGGAAGAATATTACTTTTCGTACATATTTGGACTGATGTAAACAAGTACATCAAAAATATATGATTTAGCACCCATGCTAACGCTGATAGAGATTTTTTCCAAGTGTCAACAGGCTGGCACCAACTACACCAGGTTTATGGCACAGTCCAACAAAGCCTGGTGGATTAATCAAAAGTTATGTACCTATCACAATGAGTCACGTCAGATTTTCATCTAGTTCAACGCATGAGTTGTTGGATCTGACCTTGCCACTGGCTCTAAAAGCTTCTTCCAGTTCCAGGGTTCTGACTCCTCCTCTACCCATAATTTTCTGTACTCCACCCTAATACTTCAGATCAAGTTTGCTCATGTCCAACACAAAATGATCTACTACCATGTAAATATGAAAACAGTTGCAATTAAAACAAAGAGGGGAAACAGAATGCAACAGTTAGAACAGGATTATTCACAGATGAGAGTTGAACAGAAATCTTCCCGGTCATCTCAAAGTCATAAGTGTTAATTTAAGAAGGGGAAAAGAGGAAGGGATGCTGAAATTGGCAAAAATCAGAAAACATGGATCTAGCGTTATGGTAATTGCATAACTTTCATATTCAATGTTGTCTATTTTTGTCCAATTCAACACATGGGACAGACTTCCTCAGCATTCACTCTGGGTGGTATCAAGGAAGGATGTTCCTCAGGATGGTGGAGCCAAAAGAAGAATGTGATCTAGATTGTACATCCAAGTCACTGCAGCGCAAATTTCATCAATGGGAAGTTTTCTAGAAAAGGCGGTTGAGTAGACACTGCTCTAGTGGAATGAGCCTTGGGTTTAGATTGTAAAGCCACATTCTTTTTGTTATAGACAAAGGAAAGGCAGTGTAACAACCATCTTGACAGGATGACTTCTGGCAAAAGATTTACCTAATTCTGGTTTTGAAAAAGCAACAAACAACTGATCGGATTTCCTGAATACCTTTCTGAGGTGCAGGCCAAAACAAGTGGGATATGACTGATCAAGTTTGCAGATGACTGCAAGCTGGGTGCCGTCATCAATTCCCCTAGTGATGTGGACATCCTCCAAGAGGGTTTCACCCAAACAAATGACGTGCCAGAAATATGGCCTCAAATTGAATGCCAAAAATGCATCATCATCCCCTTTGGGGAGAGTGACACTCCCACAATTATCACACTGCTAATAAGGTCCTAAGCATGCAATCAGTTGAGAGACTTTGGCACCCAGCTTGATAGCAAACTGACTTTTGACCACCATATTGCCTCCATTATACAAAAAGCTTTCTACATGGCCCACCTCATTAGTAATGGTATCTCATCCAGGGACAAGGTGGTCATAACATCCCTATATCCTTCCCTTGGTTCTCCTTCAAACCATTAAATGTTTAAAACATCGAAGTTCAGATCATTGAGACCAGAACATAGAGTTTTAAAACATCAAAGGTTTGAAGGGGAAGAAAAAGGTAAGTGTAGGTGGGAGAATGTTTTTGCAGGGCACCAAAGTGTCCTGTATACTGTGTGTGTCTATGTGCCATCTGTGTGATGGCACTACAGATAGGGTACGGAAAATCTCCCATTTAGCGCTTCTGCATATAGCGCTAAACGGGAGATTTCCCTTTACTCCATTGTAGTGCAATCTCGGAGTTGGAATATTAAAGTAGGGCGGGTGTGGCGGGTGCATGGGGGTGAAGCATACAACTGTTAAAATTTATTTATTTTTTTTTGGTTACATTTCTAACCTTCGATGTTTCAAAATTCGATGTTCTGGTCTCGATGATCAGAATTTCGATGGTTAGAAGTGGAACCCTTTCCCTTATAAGACCCATTATTGAGTATAATGCCACTTTTGGCATGTACCTCACAAAGCACATGCAGTAACTGGACAGACCACAGAGGTTCCTCACCAGGAGAATCAATTGCCTCAAACATCTACCCTACACAGATAGGCTAAAGGTCCTGTCTCTCTACTCAGTCTCCTACAGACTCCTCAGAGGTGACCTCTACCTGGCATATACAGCAATCTCAGACCCCGCCCTGATGGGACTGCTGCATATCTGCAAGTCAAGCTCCACTCGAGTAACCCGTACGCGCAATCTCAACCTGGTCTGTCACATCACTAGGGCTCGTTGGCGGTACAGATTTGTGTTCCAGAGACTCCCCCTTTTGTGGAATAAACTCCCTCTTCACATCAAGCAGAGCACCTCATCAACCCTTTATAAGTGCAACCTGGATAACTGGATGGGGAACAGAAAATACACCCCTGGGATTCTACCCATGTCCCTGCTGGACAGTAGCATAGGGTGCTAACTTGTTGGAACATGGGATAAATTATTGGCTACACTTGTAAGGGCCTCAGGGCCAATAACCCAGTAACTTCTATAATTGTTTCATTCTATTAAGACAGAAACTGAAGTGACAATGAACATCCAACACGTAAAACACACTCACCCGTTTGAGTATCTGGGAAAAAAAATACTGGTAAATTTATTGACTGACTTAAGATTGTCTCAGATGCCACCTTAGGGAGAAAAGATGCATTATTTATCAGAGAAACTCTGTCTTTGTGAAAAATCAAATAGGTAGGTTTGCAAGAAAGTACATGCAATTCCGAAATCCACCTGGCTGATGTACTGTAACTGCCACCAGAAAATTTGTTTTTTTAGGTCAAGAACTGTAAATCGTCTGTGGCTGTACGCTCAAAGAGGGGATGGGTTAGAGCCTAAAGCATAATGGCAATATCCCTAATGGGAGGTCATAAAAGAAAGGTCCCTCTGAAAAAGGATTTAGAAATCTTTAAGGAAGCAATACAGGAATTGCTATGCCCAATGTGGAAGCCTGCGACAGCTGCCATTTGAACCTTGACAGTGGAATAACTAGAACCCTTGCCAATGTTCAGATAAAAATTCTAATCCAGATGGAGTGGGTGCTAAAAAGGGGTCCAATCCTCTGAAGACTGTCCAGATAGAGAAGCTTTTCCCTTTACAGTGGTATATCTTTTTTGCGACTAGCTTTTGAGAAGCCGATATGATCCTGACAACCATAGTGGGAAGCCTGGCAACTATGGTTATGGTTAAAAACTGAAGAAACCATGTGGTTAATTTCATGGACTTCTGGACAAGAGGAGGCAATCCAGACAGGTGAGTTAGGAGACCTTGATATTGATCCAACATTCAAGGTGGATGCACTACTAAAGGCCACAAGATGAGGAACCATGTTTGTTGAGACCAGAAGGGGACAATGAGGATTACTCGGGCTTTGCACTGTCTAGCTTTCTGTATGAACTTCTTCATTAGAGGTAAGGGAGAAAAAGCATACAAGAGGCCTGGGAGCCAGTTGTGGACCAGAGCTTCCCTTGGTGATTGACTATGTGGAGGGATCATGGTGAAGTAACGGCTACATTTGTAAATGAGATATGATGCAGAGAAGTCACAGCAAGTTTGGTCCCTGCGATTGAAAATCAAAAGTTGCTAGTGTTGGATTGGGGGAACCACTCATGAGGTGTCAAAAGAACCTTGCTCAATCTGTCACTTAAAACACTGGATGATCCTAGGATGTGCATTGCTATTAGAAAGCGGTGTGAAGACATCACCCACTGCCAAACTCTCTCAGCCTCAAAAGTTTGTTGATGTACCATACCACTGTCATACTGTCCATCTGTATGGAAATCACACCCTTGGGGAGAGATCCTGGAATGTCTGCAGCATTAGGAGGACCACTCATCTCCAAGACACTGATGTGAAGATTAGCCTCTACAGTGACAATGCACCTTGGACCATCCTCCCTTCGAGATGCCCCCCAACCTAGAAGGTAGGTGTCCGTGGTTACTACCACTACTGAAGAGTCCATATGGAACAGGCTAGCCTCAGTTACTAAAGACAACGTAATCCACTGGGCAAGGTGATGTCTGCAGATCTGTGTTAGCCGAATCTTTGCATATAACAGGTGAGTGCTCTCAGATTACTGTGCTGCTAGGATCCCGTGGAGCACTTTCATGTGTTATCTGGCTAGTGGGACCATCAGAACTGTGGATGCCATTAGAACAAACAGGTGTAAGATCAATCTCACTGGAGGAGAGGGATGATGAAGCACCCACATGGCTGCTAGACAGAAGGATAAAACTCTGGACTGGTGAAGGCCTCTAACTGAAAACTAGAGAGCATAAACTCTTGGTAGGGAAGGAGGAAAAGGCTGAAAACACACAAAGGATACATACCAAGAGATAAGCCCTTGAGAAAATATCCGAAGTCTTCTGCAGCAAATGACATCTGAGGTATTAGAGTGGAGTACAAGGAATTATGGGTAGGGGAGGAGTAGAAGCCCTGGAACCAAAAGAAGCTTTACAGTTGCTGGCGAGGTAGGATCCAGTCAGATCCGACAACCCATGTGTTGTAGCAGATGAAAACAAACATTGAATCCATACTTACAAGTCATGTGATGATTTGGAATAAAATTAACTAGAAGCATGAACATCAGACATCATGCTTTATATTTTAGCAATAAAAGAAACCTGCCCTAATGCATTAATTTGTGACTTTGAATTCAGTATCCCTATACAACTTATAAGAAGGATAGTGAAGGCCAGACAGCAGGTGGTGTTGATACATTTGGGCAGGACAACATCACATGTAACTGAAACGAGCAGCAGCACCACACACAGACACACTCTTGGCAAAGAAGCCCTGTAATCCATGTTTATATCAATATCTGGATTTGCACTTGCTCCACCCCTGGCTAAAATACTACTCCTCACTTAATCCTATATTAATTGTTCCAGCTTTTCTTTTGTTTTAACCCCAGCTGATATTCCATGCTTCCTCTATCATTCCATCTTCCCCTCTGGCTATTTTATATCCATGCTGCTACCCATCATTCTCTTTTTTTATCTATAATCTTTCTCAATTCGCTATGCAAGGAGTGCTCATATTGTTGCTGTTAAGTTTTGCTGAACATATGATGCTCATATGTATTTATACGCAATAGAATTTTCTGCTGTACAACTGTATGAAAATTGCATTGTAAAATCGGATTTGTTTTGTGCAAATTCATATGGAGTTTTTCTCCCCGTGTCTCCGCTGAAAAAGGGCTCTTGCCAAGGCAGATCATCCCAGTAAACAAATCTAAATAAATAAAACAATCATATATTAAGCATTAAAATTGGTACATCTCACTGTCTCTCAATATGCTAAGCATTTACATTTACAGAACTATTACTTGCTGATTTTAATATTCATTTAAATTTTAACTAAAAATCTTGCCATTAGTTACTGAATATCTATGGGTTTTTAAACTAGTTATGTCAGGCGTCGGAAGAAACAAACAATATCTGTGAAGAAAATATCCTGGACTGGATATTAGCCAGTAATCCAATAATAATACTTCAGAATGTTATGTTTCCTAATCACTTGGGTTTAGGGCAATTAGTCTGCAGACCATTTCAAGCCTAGTCAAAATCCCTATTCAGATTTTATCTCTAGCCTCAAGGAGGGCAAGACAAGACAGATTGGGAAAGAATTTGAGGATGCCCATCCAATTATCTGGGTTTAACTTGAAGTTGGTAAGGGTGTTACTTTGCTTGACATGTAATACTTTGCTCCAGAGGTGAGGGATATGACTATCATGCCAGCTTGTCTTATTTATCTGCTGATGAAGATTTAGTTCATTTAACCAATATTTTAAAAATACCATCAGTTCTGGAAAGGAATAGGTCATCAAATAGGGTTGGATCTTTCATGACACGAAAGGCCAGATACAGATTTCAATACAGGACTCTGTAAGAGACTGAGTATAGAGAAAGAGCTGCCAGACTCTCCTGATTATCAAGATTTTTGAGGCCACTGATCTTTTTAGTTATGAATCTCTGAGGTCTCAAGTCATGTGATACGTTTAGATAACTACATGACAAAATTTGTATTATATTCAATAACTGGTCATATAAGATAGGAGTAAAGAGGAATTACGACTTCTTTGGATCTAGTGGAGATGACTTTGCCAATTAAATGGGCCAGATAAAAAATTTCCTGAACTACTGCGGAGCTATGATGGTGAAATTATAAGGAATTATCAACAAAAGTATACAGATACCTTACAATAGTGTCTGATTGAAGGGGTGGATCTCCTATACGGTAAGTGAAACAGTTTTGCTTTCTAAAATTAGCAATGCAATATTTTTTAACATTTAATTTGAGACCATTGTCCATGCACTAATTGTTAACATGTTCTAAGCTGTGTTGGAGCAATTGCGAGTTAGCTTAAGATCAAACAACACACAATTTACAATAATCTGCAAACTTAGTTAACCACAGGCCGGAAGTGCTGGTCTGAAGGTTTGAGATTATATATATATATATATATATATATATATATATATATATATATATATATATATATATATATATATATATGGTTTACTATTGAAATTGCGAACGGCACTTGGGCGACAGTCAGATAGTCGAACGTATAAGGTCGTAAACACGGATGTCGAAGACATAATAATCAATCTAGGAACGGTTTTAACATGGGTCGAGGTAGGGAAGATGTTTGTAGTAGGGAATAATACTGAACACCTACCTCGACCCATGTTAAAACCGTTCCTAGATTGATTATTTTGTCTTCGACATCCTTGTTTACGACCTTATACGTTCGACTATCCGACTGTCAAGTGCCGTATTCAATAGTAAACCTATATATATATATATATATATATATATATATATATATATATATATATATATATATATGCCAAATAGGAGAAGACCCCAAAAATAAGCACTGTGGCACACCACTGGCAACATTTTCACTTTCAGAAGTGGCACCTGCCAATCAAACTACATGGGTTCTGTCAGACAACTAGTTAGTTATCCATTGTATAACATAAGGATTTGTATTCAGATTTGCAGGTGTCTGAATGGGGAATAGTGTCAGATGCCTTGGCTAGGTCTAATGCTGCATGTACTGCATAACCACCATCCACTACTTCAGTTACGTCTTCAAAGAAATTAATGAGGTTAAAGAGGCACAATCATCCTTTGATAAAGCCAAACTGATGAGGGTCCAAGGTTAAGACATTATGAATGTCCAGACTAATGAAGTCTGAGATAACACACACTATAGCTTTACAGATCAGGCTAGTGAGACTAATGGGTTAACTGTTACCAGGGTCTGTGGTTGGGCCACACTTGTGCAATGGTATTGTAATAGTGGTTTTCCAGACTTCAGGAATGCAACCAGTGGAGAGGGTCAGATTAAAGAGGTTAAGCAGGGGTTCAGAAATGCCATATGTGGCACTCAATCAGGCAACCTGGTCTATTGTCAGGACCTATGGATGAAGTTAGTCATAGTTTTTGAAAGGGTTGAAAGAAAACATTCCATAGTAATTAAAGGGGGTGGCTTAGAGTGTGGATCCTGTAGAATACCTATTAATTTATTGGTGTAGTAAAATTTTCACTACATTTGTTACCTAGGAAATTAGCTATTTCCTTTGGGTTAGTGTACTATTACTGTGGACTAACTCTGAACACTTTTGGGTGTTAATTCTTAACTTCCTGATAAAAGTAAAGCACAATTTGCAGTTACTATTGGTTTTAGTGGCTATCTGAAGTTCATTCTCAGTTTTGGACTTCCTAATCGTTCCTTTATCCTCTTTGTTAGTCTGCTTAAGTGAGATCTTAAGGTTGGTAGAATGAGACCTCTTATACGCATTAAGCAGATTCTTTTTATTGCAACATTTATTTACATGGGTATTCACCTCACAGGCATTTGTTTTTAAACTTCCCATATCTGTTGAGGATAGGAACTGCCTTATCACTACAACTATTTAGGTGGGAGTAGAAGTCAGGGGGGCAGGCAGCAGCTTCAGCAATAGGATCCTTCAGAGAAGGATTACACCAGAATTTAAGTCATCAAGTAACTGCAGAAAGCTTGCTTTAAAGAAGTCCCTCAACACAGCAGTATTTATATGAGTTATTACCAGTTTCAAAGGAAAAGGTCACTAAATTATATTCTAACTTCACAAGAGCATGTGAATAACTCCCTACCTGCTCTGTGTAAAATTTCAGTTGTCTTGTATCTGATCAAAAGTTATCAATATCAGAAGCATAGAAAACCTTTCAATAAATAAGATAGGATAAATACCAAGGTGGACAAATTAATCTTTTGTTGTTTTAATAATATACTTTTAAATATTTCAGACAGTTGTGCATCTGCCAGGCAAATAAGGCCTAAACGTTTATGACTTTATGACAGTGATGAACAAGACATGGACAGAACATTAATTCTTAGGAGAGATTTAGAGATTAACCCAGTAAATGAAATGTTTATCTTCAGATGTTCAGAATGAAAATATGAACAGAAAACAGAAAAGGCCAAAACTAAAACAGAACTATCTATCTGAAAATGAGTCCTCACAAAAAGGAATTTCTTCACAGGAATCACTGCTTCAACAGTCATTAAGCATTCCACTCATCACATTCACAAAAAGAAAATAAACAAAAAAATATTTTTATATTGATATTTTATACATACATATATATACATATATATATATATATATATATATATATATGAGCCCACAAAGTAAATTATCAACTCATGAGGAAAAAGTGGGGTCTGTGCCCCCACGTCTCTAATTTCCAACTAATGGGCTACCACTAATGGACGGACATGATCGTACTCACTAAACAGTTACCAGTGCATTAACTCAAATAAATGCAACACGCTGTTAGCAGACTGTCAGTTTAACATCCAATCACCTGAACCCAAAACTGCGCTTTCAAGAATTTGAGATTCATCTGAATAAGATTTTATCCAAGCTCAAAATCAAAGAAATATTGGAGATAAAAGACCATACATGAAATGCAAGTTATGTACTTAACAGAATGTTAGACCTATCTGACCTATGTCCAGACACTGGAAACAACGGAGCTGGTTGCCTTTGTGCCCTTTTACATTGCACCGAAGCTCCTCACAAGGTCCAATTCCTGCTCTGTCCCATAAAGCCCTACTCTAAGGAGAAGGGCTGCAAATCCCATTTAGTAATAGTAATTATACAATGACCCCCCCCCATTAATATTCCAAAACTTGCACGCTGATTGGCCAGCGTGCCAGTTGTAAATCCCACAATATACCAACGGAAAATGTCCGGTCACCCGGACTTTTTTCCGTTGGTATAAAGTGTCCAAAACCTTTTTTTTTTTTTTTTAATAAATTTAAAAAAAAAAAAAAAAAGGAGGAATGGAGACATTGTATAATAGCAATAAGTGACTCCGTGGTTGTGGTATATTGAAATTTACCCACGATTGGCTTTATTTAATCACTCGAGTTTCACCCTCGTGATTAACCACGCCAACCGTGGGTAAATCCTCAATATACCACACCACGTCGTCAGTTAGTCCTTAAATAACCAGCTACATATCATGAGTGAAAATAGTAAGACCAGAACCCAACTATAAGGACCCAGAGAAGAATAGATCCCTTCAGAAGTAAATTTGGAGGGGGGGGGGGGGTGGGGTAATTCGAGTGTCTAGACAGACAGCAGACAAATCTATCATTTTGGTAAAAACATAACTTATATACTTATTATGGTCACAGGAACAGCTAAACAAAATCCCAAGCTGACCTTGGGTGGACTAAAACAGCAAAGCTTTTAGAATGGTGGCTTCAAAGGAAGTGCATGCCCTAGAAAGGACACTCAAACTATAACATTTAGCAAATGTATGAAAGGTGGACCATACATAGCAGCTGCTATTATCTTGGATACTTTCTGTCCTTTCTTGACAAGAGAAAAGGAGACAAGTAACGGTTTATCTTTCTGAATTCCTTTGTGTGATGAAGATAAAATTGAAGTTACCCATGTACTTTTAAACAGTGCAACAGGTTTTCACTTTTGCTCAAATAATTTGGAAAGAACATCAGTAAATGGATGGACTAACATTACTTTTAATGGCTACTTTTGGCATAAAAGACAGGACAGTTTTAAGTGCGACTGTCTGGGTAAAATACTAGATAAGGAAATTTGCAGTATAACAGCATGACGTTCTGAAACTATTTGCGAAAGTGATAGCCACCAGAAGAACTGTGTTCAAAGTCAAAAATGTAATGTCAATGGAGTCTGCTGGCTCAAAAAGAGGTTTAGTCAAACTTACAAATATGAAATTCATGTCCCAAGGAGGGGCAGAACAAACCAAAGGTGGTCTGGAATGAAAAATGTCTTTCAAAATTGCTTTACATGTCTTGTGAGAAACTAGGGAAGATGAAAAACCTTGAAGAAAGGATAAGAGGGCTGCTAGGTATACTTCTACTGAGAAGTAACTGTCTCCTATTTTGAATAAATGCTACAAGAAGTTAAGCACATGAGAAACAGAAACTGAACAAGGATCTATACTCTGCATAATAGTCCAAAGAGTAAATTTCTTCCATTTACCTTTGTAAGCTTTTCTTGTGGATGGTCTTTGAGATGTAGTAATTAGACTGACCACTTCGGCAGGGAGCCCCTGGTCCCTGGCCATCATTCAAAGTAGAGAAACCCTGTGATGAGATGAAAGGACAGAATGTCTGGGTGAAACATCTCAGATGAATAGGTGGGTAGCTAAGGCTACTTCAAAACAGGTAGTCTTCTCTTGAAATGAGAGGCCTCAGCAAAGGAAACCATATCTGGTGAGGCTAGGATGGCACTAAAAGAATAACATTTACTGTGCACATTTTAGCTTTCTGGAGTAACCTGGTTAGGAGTGGAAATGGAGAAACTGCATATAGGAGACCGGGGGGGGAGGGCAAATCATGGGAGAAAGTGTCTCCTGGCGACCAACCCTCTTCAGGAATTTGGTTAATGAGGTAGAGAGATCACAACAGGGTCGTCTTCACCTACAAAATATACTGTAAGCTACTGTTATGCTGAACATCTGTGTCATGGGCAGGATTGCTTAATCCCATTAAGTCCCAAGTGTCCTTTGCTAAATTTTCATGTTTTAGGTTACTGTATAGAACTGTTTGAATATATGCAACCATCAGACCCACAACCTTAAGTACTGTAGCTGCTGTGGGGTCTGGATTTTCTGAAAGACTTGTCACTTTGTTCACAATGGCAGAAATCCTATCCACTGGTAATTTTGCCTTTGGCTGAGTGCATCCAACTGGTAGCCAATAAATATCAGGGACTGTGCTGGATCCAGATGGGGCTTTGCCATCTTGACCATCACCCTCAAAGGACAGATACAGCTAGACCAAGAACTATCTTACCATAAGAAGTTTTCCATAGAAAGAGCAGTCTTCTCATCACAATGCCTGAACCCACCACTCTAGCTGCACCATCCATTGCATTGTGAATCAAACTGATGGACAGTAAAGAGATGGAAGTTATGACACCTGGGTCTAACTGTTCTCAGATCACTCACAGGCAATTTTTTTCAGAGTGTCAAAATTTTCTTTGCCAAATCCCACTGAAATCTGATCTTGTGCAAAACGTAACTAAAGGGTCTGACTAGGAAAGTACTAGATGCAAAAATGAGCTTCCCAAGTATATCCATCACTCTTGATTCATTATTATGAGGATGGACAACATTAGTGTTCTGAAGAAACTCTCTTATAGTGGCAGCAGACACCACTATGGAATCAATAAGAGGTCCTTTGCTCCAGTGCAGTTTTTCCTTTGTGGTCCACAGCACTCTATCAAGTGGGATTATTGACTCAGCCATATCAGACTTCTGCAACACTCTGGAGCACACCATATCCACGAGCTTATCGGAGGGTGGCACTACCCAGCCCACTAGAGGAGAAGACGCAAGGGCCTCCTGCAAAATTTCTTCCTCCAGGGAGGTGGGGGCTATTGGCCAAGATCCCCTCTGCTTCATCTTCAGGATTTCAGCAAATTTGACATCTTCAGAGAGTATTTGGGATAAATACCCCCCTGGGGGGAGGAAGACTCCAAAAGGGAAGTCCATATGATTATTTTCTTACATTGTCCCTTTCATGCAGGGCTTCCAAACTCACCTGGGAAGAAGACACCCCAGATCTCAGCAATCTAGGCATATGAGGTTTTCTGTCTTGCAGGAACATCATTAATGAACAGTCAAACGATCCAACAGTGATCCTGTCTCAGGGCAGAATCAGTGGAACCTGCACCTGCCCTTACAACTAACCTGATTCAGTTCACCTATTCGGTAACAAGTCAGCTGAAGTATTCCGGCCCAAAGTCTCTAACACCAACCAGACAGGCACAGATATTGCCAAACAGGTGCACTGACCATAGGTACCACAGATTCCACAGCTGAAGTCACCTCAGAAGATTTCGGCAAGAAGGAAGTCAAGCTCTGTATGCATCAATGCCAAAAGTGCTCTTAACAGAACTGGGCATGGAGTCTGTCACAAGCATTTAACACCAAGTCCCTTGATGACAGTGGTCCCTGGCAATGACAGTGTCGGCACCGAAGAAACTACCAATGCTGAGAGCATCAACTTCAAAGAAAAGGTAGATATTAATGGAATTGGTGCAGACTTCAGTGCTGATTCTAACACTGCCAGACCACAATTGGGGATGGAGAAACAGCAGAAAAGTTGGTGGGAGGTTCTTCTCAAGCCATCCCAGACACAACGGAGGAGCTTTCTGAGATAAGGGAGAAGCTCGAGCTTGCAAAGAGCATCTCTGCCCAGCAAAAAAGTGCCAATGTAACCAGTACAACTGTTTCCAGTGTCTGGGCAAAACCAAGATAAACCTTTGCAATTCTAGACAATAAAAATACTTACACATGGAGTTTCCATACACAATAGAGAGAGAAGAGTTGGAACAATGATAAACAGTATATTCAGTGTGACAGATAGCATACAGTACAGTCAAAAGTAGGTGCTTCGCAAAGGAAAAAAGTCTGAAAGTAAAATGAAAGATAAAGCAATGGAATCAAAGCAGATTCACACAAAGAATTCATGAAGTACTGACATCTTAGATTAATTTACTTAATACATCACAGCAATATAATAATGTATCTCTGTCTCAAAACTGGGGGAGGACCAATATGACTACCCTTTAGAAGAACAGAAGACATAGGAAAGGCTCTACTGTCTAGCAGCATATCATTTATGTCTGTATACAATGGGCCAAAAAATACATGCCAGTTTTGTTACCAGTGCGCAGCATCTGTTCCATGCATGAGTACAATACCCTACCAAACAATGACTGCATCACAACTAAATTAATGGGCAGATTCAAAACGGATTTTTCATCACAAACTTGGCTTCCGCCTTTACTCAGAGAAAAACTTAAACTGGGTACAGGAAAACAGTTGAAAAAGCAACAACCACAGTATCCACCAACAGATTTATTATAAAAAACTGTGGTTGTTGCTTTTTTTAAAAACTTAAACTGGGCTCTAAAACTAAAGCTGAAGCAAACACTACTACCCAATACATTTTCTGTGATTATCACGCTCTTCTTACACACAAACATCAGAAAAATCAGATATTGATAATAGTCTGGATTATAATTTGTTTGATCGTAGTGAGAAAGGCTCGGCTTAACATTTTACTTTATAGATTTATCTTCTGTTGACAAAGTTAATCCCACTAGGCTAGTGGCCTCTTTTCAGGGGGGATCCAAAATGGTATTGATACTGCTAAGAGAAATCTGGCTGGGGCATCTGGATACTTCCCCAACTCTTTCAGATTGATGTCATGGGATCTTTTACATCCACCTGAGCTACCACCAGCTCAAGCAGATGGGACCTCAGTTTAATATCTCATCCGAAGGACAATACACTGAGGAAGCAACACCTCCTTACACTGCATAGGTTCATAGGTTGGTACTAGGCTATCGGCCTTAGAGCCTATACAAGCCTAGCCATAACAATTCCCTGGCTATTTCTTCCCACACCATTTACTTCCTGGACCCCTGTCTAGCAGGGTGACTGATGTGATCCCTGGGGTGAATTTCCTTTCTCCCATCCAATCATCAAGGGTCCTTTTGAAGAAGGCCAAAGAGACGCTCTGCTTGACATGTATGGGCAGTCAATTCCAGAGTCTGGGGAGTCTCTGGGTCAGGCACCTATCCCTCCAGCATGTTTTATTTATTGTGATGACAAGGTTTAGATCCCTGGAGCGTGTGGCTCTGAGGGATTGGGATTTCTGCAAGTGTAGCATGTCCAACAGCTTTGGGTTTGACATGGCCTTGTATGTTAAGCAGAGATCGCCTCAGAGTAGACGATATGCGACAAGAGTATAGTTGGAGTTTTTTAAGGTGGTCAGTATAGGGCATCTGCTTTAGGCCTGTGATTCTTTTAGTGAGGTATTTCTGTGGCCTTTCCAGTTGTTGCAGGTGTCTTGAGAGGTACATACAAAATGGGGCGTTGTATTCTATAATGGGTCTAATGAGGAATGAGTACAGTGGGACAATGACCTCCTTTTTTCTGGATGAAAAGAACTTAGTGATGAGGTGTGCCACATAGAAAGATTTCCTGACTGTTGTGGCGATGTGGTTATCGAAGGTGAGACCACTGTCCACCTGTGTCCCCAAGTCTCTTATACTTTCGATGTTTAGTGTACTGCCACCTATGTGGTAATTCAGGGCTACATGTTTTTTCCCCAAAGGGGATAACTATACATTTCTTGGCATTGAGCTTGAGCCCATGGCTCTGGCACCAAGCATCAGTTTCTGTAAGGCCCTTTTGTAGACTATCCACATCATTTGGAGATTCAATAATGGCTCCCAGTTTGCAGTCATCTGTGAACTTTGATAGCCAGAGTCCCTTAGTATTGGCCTGTACTTCAGAGAAGTAGATGCCAAACAAGAGTGGTCCCAGGACTGAACCCTGAGGTACTCCACTTGCCTGGAGCTGGATTTGGAGTCAGCTACTTTTACAGTGTGGGTTCTGTCAGTAAGCCAGTTGGCAACCCATCGAGTGACATAGGGATTAATGCCCAGCTTAGTAAGTTTATCTATGATTCCAGAGTGGGGGGGGGGTGATGTCAAAGGCCTTGGTGAGGTCCAGATAGGCTGTTTGGACCGCCTTACCCTCGTCCACAGCTCTGGAGACGGATTCAAAGAACAAACACCACCATGCGCTGGGTCTGACGGCTGATAGAATATAGACTCCTCAAGCACTAAAATGCAGGAAATCAGTTCAAAACAGTTCAAAACACGATCACCAACTGTAGTATAAACAGTTTTATACCAATAAACTGCTTGGATTTTATACTACAGTTGGTGATCGTGTTTTGAACTGTTTTGAACTGATTTCCTGCATTTTAGTGCTTGAGGAGTCTATATTCTATCAGCCGTGACCCAGCATGGTTGTTTGTTTTTTGCATTTATCTTTTATCCATTGCGATAGCTGGGTCTAGTTTCCGTAGTACCGGTGTGGTCTTTGTTTTTGTTACGGATTCAAAGAAGTCAATCAGGTTCAGGAGACAAGATCGGCCCTTCACAAACCCAAACTGGGTGGGGTCCAGTGTTTGAAGGTTGTCAATGTCTTTGTTTACAAGTTCCATGATAATACGTTCCATAGCCTTGCAGATCAGACTCGTCAGATTGATGGGGCGGTAGTTCCCGGGATCCAAGGTGGATCCCCCCTTGTGGACTGGGCTAACTGTAGCTGTGCGCCACTCAGTGGGCACGAAGCCTGAGGTGAGGCTATGATTAAACAAGACACTTAGGTGAGGCGCCAGTTAATTTTGTAGTTCATGTAGTACACAGCCCGGGATGTCCCCTGGTCCCATGGATGCTGTATTCTTAGCTTTGGAGAGTGTGTTTTTTACCTGTGTGGCCGTTATTACCAAAATTTGGCAATCTTCCGGTATTGAGATGGGCCATTTAGGGGGTGAGAGGGGGGTGAAGTTGGCACTGAATCGATCTGCCAGGATATTGGCAATATCCTTGGGATCAGTATATTTAATGCCACTCTGTTGTAGCTCAGAGCAAATCTGACCATTGCCATTTAGATTCTTGACATAGTTATAGAATGCCTTGCGGTTGTCTTTGGAATCTTTGGCAATTTTATTTTCTAACTAGCTTTGGAGGATTTTATGAGGGATCTCAGCTTCTTACTGAGGCTGGTAAGGGAGTTTTTTGCATCCTGGGATTCTCCTCTTTTCTGCAACAGTTTCTTCCTTTTGTTGTAAAGTTTGTTTATGGCAGGGGACAATCCAGATTGGCTTAATTTTTTTGGAGGAGAGCATCTTAGTTCTATTTGGGACGGCATGATTCATGCATGAATGGATGTGCTCATACAATGCCTTAGTGTAGGACTCATCAGTTGAACTTTCAGTTCCCATCTGCATGGGTGTCATGAAGTCTGTCACTTCTGACTTGAGTAGCATGAAGTTGGCTTTGGAGAAGTTTTTTTATGGAGGTTTCCTTACTGGGGGGTGGGGGGGATATGGACGTTAAGGGTGATTAGCTTATGGTCTGACCTGACCAACAAGGGGGTGACCATAGTTGTGGAGCATCAATTTCCCATGTTTGTAATGACCAGGTCTAGGATATTGGAGCCCCTGGTGGGACAATGGATTAGTTGATCCAGGGCATTGGAATTTATGAATTCCAAGAACTGTTGGGCAAAGGTGTTGGTACACAAGTAGTTTTAATGGCAAGGTAGTTGAAGTCACCCAGTATTAGGGTGTTTGGTTGTATCTTAATATTTTCAAGTATGTTTAGAAAGGTGTAGTGAGAATCTTGGGGCATGGTGGGGGATCTGTAGCAAGCTACAATTTGGACTGCAGTCTTACCTAGTGTTAGTTGCACCTGGAGAATTTCAGACGCATTATGTTGGGCAACTAGCTTGGTGGTGTGATTATCCTTGGTGAATATGGACACTCCACCTTTAGTGTTTCGATCCTGGTTTGGTGGCCGAAAAGTGTGGCAAGAGTTGTAGCCTGGTATTGCAGGAATGCTCTCTGGAGCCTTGAACCAGGTCTCAGTTACTGCACAGATATCGATGTTCACCATTTTTAGGAGTGTCTCGAGAGAGTGCATTTTGAGGTTTAGACTTCTAGCATTGAGTAGCATTACCTTCAGATTTTGCATGCTTGTACTTTTTACATTGGTGATTTTGTCCTTCGAACTTTGCCTAAAAAAAGCCACTATAGGGGTGGCAAGAGCCTTAGCCAGTAACCTGAATCCCAGGGGCGACAGGTGCAGACCATCACTGGCAAAGCATCATGGTCTGTCGATCATGTCGTCCCAGGCAGACGGACACTGGATCCCCTTTGAATGACACCAGAAGCTTAGCCAATTGTTGAAGTCAATCATTTTGCCTTATATTGTGGTATCATTCTGGGCGAAGGCAGGATGCTACTCAGGGCGAGGGTCATACCTGCCTGGGCCACATGATCCGAGAGCTCTTTCATGTCTCTTTTCATGTAGTCCAGGGAGGTACATCTCAAGTCATTCACTCAATGTACAATGACAGAGTCATATTTGTACTTGTTGTGGAGTGACTTGAGTGCATATGTTATGTGTCAGATCCTGGTACCAGACAGACAGCTGACCATAATTTTCTCCTTGTTCAGCCTGGTGAGTGTGACATAAGTGTGCCTGATGCAATGTCTTCAATACATCTACCTGGTGTGAGACTAGAATCCACAATTTTCTACACCAAAGATGAGTACACTACCTGTTGTGCCACTGACACCGCATAACCTTTTCTTTAAAGATGGATCTTTTTTTTTTTTCTGGCAGCTATATAACAGAGTTCCAGGCTGTAATTAAAAAAACAGGTAATGCAGGCATCTTACAATGAGGAATAAAACTGCTATAAAGTTTCTTACCAGCTCTATGATACTGTGACTTCAGAAGGGAGAAATGTTCAGGTGTTTTGCATAACAGTTTTTCTTTCAGAAGTGGAATCCATCTTGTTTCAAGATGGATCCTGACAGCTTAGACCTGTCTTGAATTTTTTTTTCACTGTCCTGGCATTATCTAGTGCCATGTGGAAGATCGGAACTTGTGCCTAATAAATAAAGGCACAGATAAGGTGGTCTGCAGATTTTTAGTAAGCAAAACAATACAGAAATGTTTAGTTTTAATTGGTCAGTGACTATAGTCTGATAGATAAAATATTTGCTCAGAAGCTTTTACAGTATAAAAATAAATCCAGTTTCTTTGAGGAGACAAGACTTTGATTGCTTAGTTTCCAACGTATGTGTGTTCTTTTACAATAAAAGGAGATCATTCTGCTCAACTGAACTGTGTTGCTTGACATTTTTTGTAACTTGGTGCTGTGAAATCTTATATTTCAAGTCTTTTGCATGTTACTGCAGCAGCAATCACCTTTTGGGCCCATTCTTGACAGGATTTCTGTCTGGTGCATTTCTGGTGTGTCAGCTCACAGTTGTATTTTTCATCTTCAGTAGAGTTTGAAAATTCTGCAAGTAAGCTTTTTTTACACAACTGCTCAGTAGTATAGTATTTATGTTAAGACACTGGGTTTTTGTATGAGAGTGGGCTTTATCCGATTATTGTATGTCAGTGGGTTTTAATGCACGAGTGTGGGCGCACTCATTTTATTATACGAGAGTGGGTTTTACCATAGGCTTGGGGCAATTTTTCCATTGTATTCAGCTTGTAATGGCTGTGAGTGTGGAGGTATTAAAAACAGCTGCAGTCTAGATCTCCAGCTAAGTGTATGTTTCATAAATATGGAAGACACAGCTGTAGTTAATTTGGTGAAACGTTTGGAGCTCACTAAAAATCATACTGCATTGCAGTTTCCTCAGGGTGGAACTTTTGGTAAGGATATTTTAGAAAATCTTGAAAAGAAACAAAAAGGAAACAAAGTACCTGCCTCTTGTTGGTCAGCTTTTAATGACTGGCAAGAAGAATCCAAGAATAAGGAAAAAAGCTATTGTTAGACGTTTAAAACTTAACTCTGCAAAATTAAAAATGCAGCTGTAGGCAGTAAATAGAACATTTAATGCATTATATAAATGGGCAAGAGATAATTTGCACTATACTTGGGGACTCTACCCTTTAAAACAGTTAGAAAAAATTAAAAGACAACATAACCTGACTCTTCTCATGAGGACTGGCCTCTAATTCCTCTGCTCCCCATTCCCTTTATTTAGACCACTGTGCCTCTTATGAATCAGACAGCCCTCCCTTTCTGAGAGTGCAGGCAGCAGGGAAAGGACTACAACAGTCCCACTGCTTTTTCCCTGATATTTCTACGTCCTAAATTACTTCTAGTACATCTCCCTACCCTAAAGGTTCCGTTTATAACACTAGATTCCTTCAACAACAGGTTGCTTCAAATTCTGATCAAATGTTAATGAAAACAGCAAACAGTTCAATACAAAATGGAAGCATGTTTCTGTGAAAAAAAACACATTAAACTAAAATATTTTGGTAATAAAAGTGCCTAAAAAAGTAACTACCTTAAAAAGATTTCAGTTTATTACCCAATTTCTAATACTAAGTAACAGAGAAGAGTATAGGTGGAACCCACCTCCAAGGCATATTTCAGAAGATGCATTAACTTCTTACTCATCCTATGATCATACTACCACCTCATAACCCAATACTCAAATTCACCCTTTGAGAGAGGTACCTAATCATTTAGCTGCCGAGGAGGGCGATGCTGAGCCCTCTATAGCAATGGTCTGCCCATGGACTGCAGTAGATTTTAAAACTATTGTGGACTCTCTCCTTCCCATTCAAACAAATTTAGCCAAATATGCTAAGATTTTAGATGGACATGTAGAGTTACAAAACACTACAATTGAAGACGTGATCTTCTCTGCCAGATATTTTTAGGAAAATGAGGAAAAGTCAGCTATATGTGACAATATTCCAAAACATACAGATGAAGGATTTTTAACCATAAGAGAACTTACTAAAACCAATAACTATGGCATGTCCACCACCTAACTGGGCACAAATCAAAGCTATTGTACAGAACGAAAACAAATCAATTGCTGAATACTTGCAGCGCATGATAGATTTGTCTGAGTTTTTTTCAGGACATCCAGAACTTACTGAAGGGACAGTGGTCGGGTCAGCAGCATTTGTAGTAGAATGCTTATTACCACCTATATGAGATCAGATAAAAAGGTTTAACAATTTCATGTATGCCAAAATGGGCCAAATTTAATCAAACCTAATATGTAGTAAAGAACATAGAAAATGAGAAACAACAACAAAAGAAATTAGTCGAGGCTCAAATTCGACAATCTGACACAAATTCACGGGGAAGAAGGCATGGCAGGAGAACTGGGGAGGGGGAGATAGAGGTATAGTCAGATGCTTTCAATAACAAGCTCCAGGATATTTTCCACAAAAACTTTTACCTTCCTACTTTGCTTCATATCCAGCAGTGTGGGCCATGTACCAATCCTTGTTTTAACTGTGACCAAAGTGGGCAGTGGAGTAATCTGTCCTTTCAGCCTACTAGTGAGCCCAATGTCCAAGTCTTACAGAAGCTGGGGGAGAGCCTCCAATTTGGTGCACTGTTTGGCAGCCATCAACGTGGCAGCAGGATCAATAGGAAGGCAATGAACAGGAGAGACACCTTTTTCACTTGGTACCAGTTGACCAGGATGGTCCTTTTGTTAACACTGCAGTGTACAATTCTACTCTTCCTTTCCTTATCAATGAAGGAGCAACTATATTTATGATAACTTCATCAAATGCAGAAAGCCTCCCGCTTCCTATAAAATGTGTTTGAGGTGTGGGGGTCTCTAGGATTCCATTGTATTATCCAGAATCTGTCTCAATTCAAATAGATTCATTGCAAGACTGACATGTCTTTATTGTAGGGAATTCTGCTCCTTTAGACAGATATTTGTTGTGTAAATTATGGTGTACTGTGTTCTGCACTCCTGATGGGAGTCTTCTTAGATCCCGGATTAACTCTTCCCCCACCGGGTCTGTATTCAGCCAATATTTGTTCAGGTGAAAATACAGACTCAACAGTACTTAGATTGAAACAGATCTCCAAGAATGACTGATTTGGAGGAACTTGAAGCTGCTACCCAGAACTCAAAGGATGCAGAACCAGTCAGGCTTACTTTAAAGCCTTATGAATCTCTACCAATGGTAATTCAGTACCCTTATCAGCAGAGGCAGAAAGAGGAACTGAACCTGTCATTTCTGCCTTACTCCAGCAAGGAATAATAGTCCCTATTCTAAAGCTTTTGTAATACATTTATTTTACCAGTTAAGAAACCAGGCAAGCAGTGCCTACTTTTCCTGCAGCACCTAATCCAGCTACTATGCTATTCTAGGATTGATATTTCCTCTACTTTTTTCTCTATTCACCCAGTCAGTATTTATTTGCATTTACTTACAGAGGGCAACAGTAGACATGGACAGGGTTATTTCAAGGATATGTAGAATCACTTACCCTCTTCTCTAGAAAAATAAAAACTAGATAGGGTGGACCCACAAGAAAACTAAATTATAATACAGCATGTGGAGGACTTGCTTTTAGCTTCCAAGTCTTATTCTAACTGCTGACAAGACACTGTTTTGTTTTTGGCTAAGTCAGCAGAACTGGGGTTCAAGGTTAATAAGACAAAACTTCAGTTGTGGAAATCACAAACCCAGGACACAGGACATCTCGTTTCAGAAGGTTCACAAAAAGTTTATCTTCACTCATTATTGCTATTCAAGCCACACCACTCTGTACAATGTTAAAACAGGTGCAGGCTTTCTTAGGACTGACCAGTTATAGCTGACAATGGATTTCAAATTACGCAGTAGTAATAAAGCTTTTGTTAGAATTATTGAAAAAGACATGCCCATGCCCTCGCCTTGGCAAGAGCACCATGATCAGGCATTTGTCCAACTAAAAACTTTGCATTCAAACCTTCCCACTCTTGGGCTACCTGATTATCCACAGAAATTCTATTTTGCTGTAAAAGGATTATCAGCACAGAGGAGACACCCACTGCCTTGAGGTGGTGGCTATAATGGCGCACACAGTAGAAATGGCAGCTGCCCTAAACTCTCAGACACAAGACTTCTGTGGCAGTTGCAACATTCTATAGGAGCACTTTTAATAACTAAGACACAGCATTTGTCAGACTCTACGAGTGTCTAAATATGAACTGTACCTTATTTATCAATCCTTTGCAGGTTATTAGATGTCCCCCTCTTAACCCTGCTTCTTTAATCCTTACAATGGATGAAAGCAAACTCCAAGATTCTGTACTTAGTCAGCCAAGTGCTTCCTTCTAGATCAGACCTAAAAGATGTCCCACTACCAATTATTTGTTGATGGATCGTATTCAAAGAGATGATGGCTCTTTAGTAGCAGCATTTTACATGTGTAAAGCAAACCCAAGTATTGCTGACTGGACGACAGAATGGAAATATGTGCTCAAACAGCTGAACTAGTAGCCATTACTGAAACATGCAAATTAGCTAAAGACAGAACAGTAAAAATTTTTATAGAGATTCACTTTATGCCTATGGGTTTGTTCATGATTTTGGAACACTTGAGAGAAAGGTATATGACATCGGCGGGAACTATCACTACAGATTCTGTCCCTTGTTAATGATGTGAAGGTAGAAGTGCAAGTAAAGGGGAAAATGTTTAGTGAATATTGTGTTTTGAAGTGTGTTTCATTTCAACATGGATTCCTGACAGTTTTGGTCCGCTTCATATTATTTCCTGCCAAAATGAAAGTGCCATTGTGGCCAGTTTAGAAAGTTCTATAATGGAATTCAGAACTTATGCCTAATATGGAAAAATGCAGACAAAAGAGTCAGACCACCATTAGTTAGCAAAAATGATGCAAAGATGTTTATTTTTAAATGGTCAGTGGCTGTAGCATAATAGTTACTATACTGTTGACATTTAATCAAAAGTAATATAAAAGAATTAGGTTCAGGTTCATGGTTCAGGGGAGACAGGACCTTGATTGCCTAATCTCCCATACAAGCATGTTCTTTGTAATAAACAAGATTATTCATCTCTGATGAACTGGTATAGTTGCTGTCAATTTATTTTGTAACCTTATCAGTTATTAAACTATTGAATGTTGGTCTGTTACCTTGGAAAATAGCTGTGGTCAAGTGTACCACTTATATTTATATGACTGATGATTCTTATATTTCAGAAAGAAATGCATTTGCTGATAGGACAGCCAGGCAAGTGGAATTGTCTTATCCTGTTCAGGCTTCACTTTTGCAGAAAGTTCAAGGAACTAATACACCTGTATCTTTACAAGAAGTGCTGCCCTTTCAGAATCAAGCTGATTATTCCAAAAAGGCAAGGTGGATACATGGCACCTGTATCCTGGAATCATTATGGAGCCATGTGGACGACAGGTTAGTAGTTCAACATTCTTTTCTCATCCAGTTGGTATGGGCTTATCATTTGCCCTCTCACATGGGGAAAAATACATTAAGACAAATTTTGCCTGATAGGTGCCCCTTACATTTCCAAAGTCATTCAGCATTTTGTAAATACTTGTACATTATGTGTTGAATATAATGCATCAAAGAGTGCTCCTGTTTCCATACAATCTTTAAGAAAGCCATGGGGAACTTTTTGTTATGTATACTGGGATTTTATCATGCTCCCATAATATCAGTAGTTTAAACCTGTTTATTTGTAGTTGCTCTTGTATGTGAAAGTTACTAAAGTAAAAAAAATGCCCTTTTTTCTCCCCTCTTCTTTTTTTTGGGGGGGGGGGGTATTAAGAAATGTAGGCATTACAGCACAAAAACAGAAGAAAAGCTAGATAAAAAAACATTTTAAATTAACAAGCTGTAATCCCGGGGTTGGTGAGGTGGGGGATGTGGGATGTAAAAGTACACAAAATGAGAGCAGATATATTCCCTCTTACTTTTGCATTGGTAAATGTCTGGATTAAAATCCCTGACTTAATCTAATAAACTTTAATTGGAAACATGTAAACATGAGAACACTGAATATAATAAAAAGATTTTCTTTCAGCAATAAAGATTTCAGCTGGTCTTTCAGGCTTCAGCCAGGGACTGCATTTTTTTCTCAACTTTCCAATGAGACAAGCTGATACTAGCAATAGCACTGGTTTCTTCAAAACTAACTTTTTTTAAACAAGAAAAATCTTTATTAAATCATCACGTATGACATAGGCAATTTTACATTTACATAAATGAAAACAAACCATACTGACAGTTTCAGTTGCAAACATTATACATTACAAACCATGTTAATACAATTGTAGCTGCAAACATTATACATCACATATAATCTATACAGTCATTGCTGGGGTTCCTTCTGTGCGGAGTCTGCACGTCTTCCCTGCAGTCATGTGGGTTACCTCTGGGTGCTCCAGTTTCTTCCCACATCCCAAAGACATGCTGTAGGTGGACTGAACACTAAATTGGCCCTAGGTGTGAGTGTGTTTGTGCTCCTGTGTAAGGTTGGGTGCGGGCTGGCAACTAGACATCGTAAAACTCCACTGTCAATAGTTCTGCAGGCCGTTGTTCCGCTGTGGTGACCCCCTAACCAGGAAAAGCCAAATGAAGAAAAAGATTATAATCTATCCAGTCACTGTCAGTCAAACATTACATACCTCATTCAAATCCTGCCTTCTTTTAAACCTTGTTCCTTCCTCTGCATGTATTGTTCCCACAAGTCACAATTTTGCCTACGTAATTTGCTCCTACCCTTTTCTAAAGATCCCAATTCCAGTTGTTTTACCTCTGTTACTATATTTGCTACTTCTAGTAAAATTGGTTTAGACTTTACCATTTTCTAGTAACTGCTTCCTTTGGCAGCCACCATAATTAGACTCAGCAATGCCTTACTATGTCTAAGCAATTCTGATCATACCTCTCAACTGTCCAGATTTTCGCAGAATGTCTACATTTTTGCCTCACACTTTTGGTTTCTTCCTGATAAAATGTTTGGTTTTCTGAATTTTTGTGGAAAGTAAGTCAATGAGGACTAAATTCACTAAATAATGAGAGAGATTTGAGTTTCAGACATAACACAAGATCTTTTATCTTGCAACTTTCTAAGTTTATAACAACAATATTTAAAAGTTGGTCCTATTTTGGGGGTATTCTCCCCCCATTATCTTTGGCTTTGTCCAGATTTTGTGTGCAAAGAGGTTGAAAGTATGACTCCAATTCTTTAGCACAGCTCAAAAAAAAATTCTTAGTTACACCCATTTGCATCTCTTGACACAGCAGTCTGCAGGGAATTTTTAAAGTCTGCCAACTCATTACACTCCCAGAAAATATGTTCCCAGTTACCTTTTTCTTCCCTGTCACATCTCCAACATTTGCTGTCTACCCGAGGAAAAATTCTTTGGAGTCTACTCGAGGCATAAAAATACCTATGTAAACACTTCAAAGCAAAGATGCTAAATCTTCTAAACTTTGTTACATATTTGGGAGATGTACATATATCCCCCCAATTGTTTATTTGTGAATTGCTTATCCAAACTCTTTCCAATCCTTTCTAACCTCCTCTGGTGGATTCTTATAGTTATCATGCAATATTTTATATGCTCTACTAATTATTCCTTTATTAACAGCAACTTCTGTTCTAGATTCTATTGAAAACTGTACTAGTGGTCTTTTATTTAGGACTCCCCTATTTATTTGTTTTTGCCTATACTCTGATAGGGAAGGCAATCTCTAACCTGCAGTCCGAATAAATTTTTGCCATCCTCCCATTCTACTACCTTTCCCCCTCTAGTTATTTGCTCCCGATACATTGGTTCCTTTGCCAGTTTCCTCCAATAAATTCCAGCCCCCTATTGCCCATTGTCTGCATTCCTAATTGCAGTCATCAGTATCAGCAGAATCCCTTTTTCCCTTCCTGCATTGGCTTAGTTCTTGGAATACTTTCTGCTACTTTATGAATATGATAGTCTGTATGACTATGCTTATTCTCCTTAAAGGTCTGCATACAGAATCCAAGTCTTTCCTTGTTTCTTGAGCTTCCCCCATTTCATCATTTTCCCTTTCCACTTTGAAGTATAATTTTCTGCTTGTGCTATGTATAAGAGCCTTAAACATGTTGCTCTAAAATACCCTGTCAAGAGTAGGTGAAGATGGATGAAGGCTGCCAGCCTAGCCAGATAGAATTTTGCAGATAATTCTGTCATTTGTAAATATGAATGTAAACTACAGGCTTGTTGTCTTAAATGGAAAAAAATGCTATTAGATGTGGAACTGAAAAAAAATGTGACAACAGTGCACTCTACTGACCAAAGTAAATCATGTGGTGACCCTCTGATGTAGACAGTGGTGCCGAAGAGTCTAGATAAAGGAATTCTTGCTATTGTTTTAACCAAGAGTTAAATTGCTAGATTTAAACATGCAAATGTATTTTTATTGCTCTGCTTCCTGACCAGCTTCAAGATAACAAAAGGAGATGTTAAGAATGTAAATCCAGTTTCTGTAGCCTGGGAACCCAGGGAAGTGTGAAGAATGATGTAATGTGTAGCCTGAGAACCCCAGGAAAGTGTGAAGAATGATGCAATGTGAATCAGAACTGCAATTTCAATTTAAACAGAGAGAACCAGAGATTATTAAGCATTTTTGTCTTGATCATCCAACTCATCAGCACTCTGCCTCTTTTCTTATACAAGTTTATCTTAGACTTGTGTTTTCTTTTAGAAATAGCTAGGAACTAGAAAGATTAGACTAAATGTTTTTTTTCTGCAATGTCAAAACTGTACTACTGAATTATTTTAAGTATTACTCTGTGATCTCTGAACTCTTGACTAGCACTGTGTAGTAAGAAGTAGACTTGTGTTTTTATTATTTATTATTAAATATTTTAAAACCTTTCAACTGTGGCTGTTTTGTGTAGAGATAATTTAAGCTCTAGAGTACATTGCATATTTATAGTGATTGCTGTACCAGGTCACTAATAAGCCTTGACTGTTTATACTACCAAATGGATAATAATATTGCACAGTAATAATTGTACACCCTTTTAAGGGCCTTTGAGTAGCTGATAAATATTAGCTGGGTGGGTGACAGGTGGCACCACTGTATAGTCTGGGTAATAGGGGCACAGCTGGACAACCTTTGCCATCCTTTCCCAGGAGTGCCTGTGTGGTTGTACAAACTCTTATCTCAAAGTGTGAGTGTTGTCAGCTACTCGGGTAGGGACATAAAGCACTGGTTGGACAGAGAGGGTGCTGGAGATTTTAACTTGCCCAGCTGGCTGAGATCTGGACCCTATACCTGTGCCAGTGGGGAGTCTTATTGGGGACCTGGAAAGCAAGGGAGCAACCAGCCCTGGACTGACTGTGATCTCTGTATGCTCTTAAGGGAAATTGCACTTTACTGTGCGTATTAGTTATCCTTTCTTCATATACGACATGCCCTCTCTGATGTTAGTGGTGAGGATTGAGGCTCCTTGATTGCTGTTGTTCTATTGTAAAAATCTTATCCCATTTGACTCCTGCCGTCTTCCCCTCCCAGATAAAATCCTTCAGCTCTGTATTAATTCCTATCCACAACTTCTGTTCTGGTTGATAAAAATATGCCTGACCTGTGTATGAAACTAAAGGGACTAAAAATATTTAAGTGCTTGTATCTTACTATTGATAACCATACAAAAGAGCTTCCATTTTTGTCAGTTTTTGTATTATCTTTTGTTTAGTCTCTTCCCACATATATCGTTAGCTGCTGCACCAGAATCATTTTAATCTAAAGGCTCCAAATGGGTGAAAAAACTGGTAATGACAAAAAAGCACACTGGTGTTGCCCAGATAAAATCTCCAGCCTTTATTAAAATTAGCACAAAACTTCACTGACTAAGCGCTTTCACCCTGGTAGGGCATCTTCAGAATCAGTCTACAAATTCTATCATGATCTTTATATACACCTTGCAATCATCAGTGTAATCAAATCTAATTGAATAACAATGAATCAGTCATTTCACAACCTTTTATGAATTAACCCTATGGTTGTCCATTAAAACTACTTCTATAATCTTCAGAAATCAATCCTTCCTTATATAGTACACAATAGTATAAGGTAATAAAGTGGTAATACAAGTCCTACTGTTTCTTGTTCAAACATAAATTTGTTAATAAAAAGTAATAAAATATAATAAAATTAATAAATGTAAAAATAAAAGATAAAAAATATAACATCCATATAATAACAGTAAAATGGATCATAAAGAGTAGTAATAATAAACATGATCCCTATATATGTTAACCAAAAATAAATGAATAATGAATCATTGTTCAAATATATTAAATACACGCTGCCTTGTGTTTTAATATACAAGCTAGGGATAGGGTGTCATTGATGCCAGGGGCATTGTTGGCATCTAGACAAATGTGCCAAAGGCATTCCCTAACCTCTAGAATAGTTTTATAGTCTCCTCCAAACTCTCTTGTACAAAGCCTATCTATAACAAAGAATAAAAATGTTCTAAAGTTAGGACAGTTATTCGTATGGTTGTATAGTGAGTTAGTAGATTTCTTATTTTTGATGTCCCTGTAAAACTAATATTTTGTATCTCAACTTTCTAGTGGTCATGCCTATATAAAATGCTGGACAAAAAAGACAGGTGGCCACATATATTACCATGTTAGTGTTGCAGTTGCAATAGCCCGGGCTCCTCAGCGTCCTCTTAAAGTTCCCCACAGAGACATAGGGGCTGTCGTTGATGTATTTGCATGCTTTGCAACTGCCGCACTTAGCCATCTTGGCAGGTCTTTGGCCAAAAGTTGTTGGTGTTCTCTCTAAGCACTCTTTAATATTTAAACCCCTACTGTAAATAAAAAGAGGAGTTTTGCCTAGTGTATCATGTTAAGTATGTAGGGAGTATGTCTTCCCATGTCCTTTGAATAATATTTTTAACTTCCATGGCTAGAGAGTTGTGCTGTAAAATCATTCCAGTAGGGATGTTTATGTTACTTTGTTTAATGATTCTTGGTTTGTTAGTGTCAACTATCCTTTGTGTGTCATTCAAAATGGAGATAAAATCAGTAGCCCTTCTCCTGGTGATATCATGTTGAAGCATGGTAAGCATGTCCAACGGATAACCCCTTTGGACAAACAAGTCCCTCAAAACCCCCATTTCATCAATAAATTTGCTGTCTTCACTGACAATATGTGACACCCTAATCATCTGTACTTTGGCCCCTTTCTTCTTAACATAGTAGGGATGACAACTGTCATAATGTAAAAATGAATTACTGTAAGTTTTCTTCCTATATAAATTGGATTCTATTCCTCCATCATTAATGTATAGTCGTAAATCCAGGTAATCTATTGTTTTGCTGTCAACACTGTATGTAAATTTCAGAAATGAAGTGGTGTTTAAATATTTTATAAAGTCCTCTACTTCATCCAGAGTGCCTTTCCAAATGAACAAGATGTCATCCAAGAATCTCAAATAGATGATCAACCTGGATCTATATTCAGATTCCAGCACAAATTGTTCCTCCCATTCAGCTAAGACTAGATTGGCATATATGGGCGCACATTTGGCGCCCATAGCCACCCCAGTAGATTGCCTGTAAAATTCATCCTCAAACCCTATGTAGTTGTTCTCCAGTACAATTTGCATCATATCAACCAGTAGGCTTCTCTTCACCTGATGTATGTCACTGTGTTTATCCAAACTCCTACCAAACCACTCCAACCCAATGTCGTGGGGAATCACTGAAAATAAATTTGTAATATTCACAGTTACAAAAAGAAATTCCCCTAAAGATACATTAGTTAAAGTCCTAAGGCAGTCTAAACAGTGCCAAGAATCTTTTAATACATGTGGCAAATTATCCAGAACCTTCTTGGTCAAAATATCTATAAATGATGCTAATGGTTCCGTTCTGGAACCCCTGGCTGCAACAATTGATCTAAATGGGGGGTTGACCGTATTTTTATGAATTTTAGGTATCCCAAATAAACTAGGCATAACTGGGTATTCCACTTGTAGATATTTGTATTCATCTGCATCAATAAATCCTTCACAAAGCATCTCAAAGTTGCCAATCAATCTTGGTGTAAGCCTTATGGATGTCAAATTTAGAAGCTAGCTCATATGTGTTGGAGTCTCGGATAATACTCTGCATGTGCCAAGAGTAGTCAATATTAGTCATTATGACTACCCCCCCCCTTTGTCTGGTTTCATAACCCTGTAATCAGTACTAGTCGAAAGTTCTTTTAAGCAAAATGTTTCAGCCGATGTCAAATTTCTATTATCTACAACAGGCCTTTTGTCAATCAGTCTCCTAATCTGGGTGGTACATAGGCATTCAAAAGCCATGATCACAGGGTTATATGGAGGTATGAATACACTGCTTCTCCTGAGTGTAAATATTTGCATATTCCTGTCTACTTGTGTTTTATTACTAAAAAACAACTAAGCTTAATTTCCTAGTGTACAACTTCAGATTGATGAGCAATTTTCCAATATCATATTTAAAATTGGGGACAAAAGAAAAACCTTTTCTCAATAAACTTAAATGACTTTCAGATATCTCCAAGTCAGAATACTTGTAAACATGAAAGGAATTGTCCCCAGTTATAGAGGGACCCCCATTAATGTTGTTCACTAAGCTTGGGGTCATGATAGTATCAAAGGGGTTGGGGGAACTATCGACGGATATGTCGGTATTGGTAATTAAGCCATCCATAACTGAGTGTATAGAGAAATGAATCTCCACCTCTTGTGAATAATTCATCTGTGATGCCAATTCCTGGTGTTGAAGTTGTTCCTCCTCCTCTGACCCCCACCCCTCCAGTTATTTTCTGGGTAAAACAAGAAACAGTAGGACTTGTATTACCACTTTATTACCTTATATCTTATACCTTATACTATTGTGTACTATATAAGGAAGGATTGATTTCTGAAGATTATAGAAGTAGTTTTAATGGACAACCACAGGGTTAATTCATAAAAGGTTGTGAGATGGCTGATTCATTGTTATTCAATTAGATTTGATAACACTGATGATTGCAAGGTGCATATAAAGATCATGATAGAATTTGTAGACTGACTCTGAAGATGCCCTACCAGGGTGAAAGCGCTTAGTCAGTGAAGTTTTGTGCTAATTTTAATAAAGGTTGGTGATTTTATCTGGGCAACACCAGTGTGCTTTATCATCATTTTAATCTATACTCCTAAATACTTAATTTTATCATGTCCACATAAATATGGATATTGCTGAACAAATTTGTGTGTGGGTACACAATTTACCTCTACTGCCTTTGTTTTAGCTTCTTCAATTTTTGCAATCTGAAAAGATTTGAAACAGTCTCAAAATGTTCCACAACACTAATGCCCCTTTCTGGTTTTGTCAGGTATAAAATATCATCTGTAAACAGAGACAGCTTTTCTTGACTATCATACCAACTATATCCTTGAATTTTTGAGTCCATTATTTTCTCTGTGAATGGTTCTAAATATAATGCAAATAATAAAGGGGAAAGAGGACACCCCTGCCTGGTTCCTCTGCTCAAGCAGAAATCATTGAGGAGCCAACTCATTTTAAATTTTACCTCCAATTCCTCATATATTCTTATAATCAACCATCAATGTTCTGTTAATGTTGTCAAATGTTTGCCTCCCTTCCACAAAACCACATTGATCCATATCTATCAATTTTGACATCACGTTTGCCATTCTTTTAGCCATTATAGACATATACACTTTAATGGTTTAGTACTGAAATGGGCCTGTATGAAGCTGGATCTGAAGGAGCTTTAACCTCTTTAGGCATTACAACGACCACCACTTTCTTCCACAATGTAGTACTACTCTTAAAATACTGTTAAACAAAACCTTCCAGATGTTTATTTGTTTTTCCCACCTAGTTTCCAAACATTAAACAGGAATACCATCTATTCCTGGGGACTTTCCTGTAGATTGGTTATACATCACAATTTCTATCTCCTCTCCTCCTATCCTGTTAGTAATTGAGCCTCATCTACCTTTAACCATGGCATATTTAATTCTTCCGTAAACATTTCCATTTTTACCTTTTCTTGGTTTCAGCCTACTTTATACATACTTTCATAGAATACCTCTACAGGGTCTCGTTACATTCTTGTTATAGGCTACCTAAGCCTGATGACAGCCCTTTCTACTTTCTGTTGCCTGAGTCATTGTGCTAAAAGTTTTTGTGCTAGAGAGTTATTATGGGAAAAAAAACAGCTGTTAAACAGCAATCTTTCTAAACTCATGCATATTCTCAAGGTAACCCATTATTTTCTATTTAACATTTCGCAGTTGCTCCTCCTCTTATTCTGTGAGATTGCCCCTATTATGCAATACTTCAACATTTGTCAGTCCCTCTAAATAAAATTACTTCATAACCATATCTCCCTTTCTTTTATTTTCACCCTACTTTAAGCTCCACTTTATTTTTATTCCACTCCCTAGCTATAGTTTCAGAAGAAATTTCTAGCTTCTGTATTAGCTCCTGAATAATTTCTACTACCCATTCCTCAAAATCCTCTCTTTTCAACAGATAGGTGGGAAAGCACCTGTCTCATTTTATTTCATTAACCTATGTTTTTATTTTAGTTATTACTGGTGGATGATCTGAAACAGTTATTGGGTGTGTATCAAGTTCTTCAATTAAACATACATGTTCCTGTGAAATGTAAATTCTGTTTAGCCTGGTCCAGTTTTTGCATCCTGGGCAATAATATGTAAATTTGCTCCAAACTCCCACTACTGAATTCATATTTTCCATGCCAAATATTTTCATACAGGTCTTGAAAAATGTACCATTCTTTGTTATATCTTCCCTTCTGGGGAGCCGCAAGACACATCTTCACGGTCGCATACAAAATTCCAGTCCCCATCTACAAGTAATATTCCTTGCTGAAATATTTCTCCCAGACTTTTCTTCTGCTCCATTATAGCAGTTTTCAGTAGAATATAAATACATGCCAGAGTAATCCTACTTTGTCAGTAGCCCCATAATACTACAAAATCTACCATTACTATATTTTTTATCCCCTTCTATGACTGCTGAAGCGACTCTTGAAATTAATGTAAGTACTCCGGTCTTCCTTTTCCCCAGGGTATTCTGCTGAACAGACCTGAATATCTTTCTTTACCAAATTCACATGTTCAGTTCTTTCCAAGTGCCTCTCCTTTAGCATAGCTATTTACACTCTACATTTTTAATATTTTTCACTACTTTCTTTTTTGCATTCATCTGTGAGACCACTGACATTTAAAGAAAGCATAATTTTCTTGAAAAGTTATTACTCTCACCTTTTATGTATAAATTTTTTGTTAAATGTCTAGTTCCAGCTTTTGTGTTACATGCATATACTGTTTGGCAGGTTAATCTTTTATACAGTTGTTTCTTTTTATCTCCATCTGAGCCTATGTCACATATTTCAAAATGTTTGTTTTACTGAAGGCCCTCAAACAAAAATACAAATGCATCCCCAATATTCCCCCAAAAGCTATTAACTTAAACAAAATTATGTACAGCTTCAAATACTGAAGTTTCATCATACAAACAGGAACAAATGTTCCTAACTGACAGCCACACACACACAGACTTGAAATAAGCTAAATGAAAGCTTATCCATGCTAAGATGCATGGTACAGTCTGTGTGCTCCTACTGACTGCTGGCTTTATCTTATCTTTACAGCTCACTCAGCTGAGAAAACACCTGAACACTTTCAGAAAACATTTTTCCAAGTCATCTCTCATCAGATTTTCTCCTAGAGACAGGAGAACCACACACAAAACTATCAAGCATACATTTGTTCACTAAAAAAGATTTATAGCATTCAATATACTTTTTCATTTACTTGCTCATAAAACTTAGTAGATTAAGCTAATGGCCTTAACCTAGTCATTCCCCTATAGAAGAATAAGAAAAAGCACACACTTTCTTTTTTCATGCTCTTTTAAAACAGATTTTTCTCTCTTTTTTCTCTTTACATTACAGTATCTACATTTCTTAAAACTGAACAAGGAGAAAGAGAAGGGAGAAAGAAAAAAACAGGAGCACCTATTTACATTAGTTTCTCAATTACACTTCAAAATAACGGAGGAAAACTTTACTTTGCAGCATGAAAAGAAAGTCATGTACTATTAAAGAATAGTACCATTAAGAAAAAAAATATTTTACAACTTTCTCCCTCCTCTAATCCTCCTGAATATTTTCCAAACATCAACATAAAGTAGGGCATATGCTTTGGAGTCCCCTGTAAGTTTAACCAAGTCTAAAAATGTCCAATATTTCCAGATTTTCGTGTTCTATTCATTTGTCATCTCCCAAATCCTGTTTCTGCTTCATTTGCAATGTATTTTTGATTCTTCTATTATACTCCTGTTTTTTTCCTTCTCTCAAGCATTTGCCACTGAAACACTGAAAAAAGTTTCACTGGCAGCGTCTCTCTGTGGTCTTTATTATCAAAAGAACAAGAGGCAGAATCTTGTCCTGTTTCACAGCTTACTTTTTGTTGTACAACATATTGTAATTCTTCCTTAGCATGTACTTCATCAAAAAATGATTTTGTCCCTCCAGGGAAAAAATATTTTGAAGATAACTGGGTACAGCAGTTTGAATCTCATGCCTGCTTCTCGACATTCCCTGAATAATGAAATACATTTATTCCTCTTCTGCTTGCTGTATTATGAGTAATCATTCTCCACCAACACTTTGCTGTCTCCCACTTTTAGGTACTTTGTCCTTCTGCCTCAGTTTTGTCAGAATCAACTTCTTATCCTGGTAAGATTTCATCTTTACTATTAAAAGTCTAGATTGCTTTCTCATAGCCAGGTTTGGAGCATACACACGATGTGCCCTTTCAATTAACAGTTCCTGTTGTGGAGTACTAGCCCAGTTGCTTATTTGTGCTTCTATAAAATTAATACAGTCTGTTCCTTCCAGCTTCTCTGGTACAGCAGAAAAGCTCAGGTTTTCCCTACGTGCTCTGTCCTCTAATTCTGTTATTTTTTTAAACATCTCTTATTTTGCAGTCTCATATTCAGCCAGCCTTTTCATCATTTCAACCTTTGAGTTTTGCAGTTTTATCACCTTATCTGAATATCTGTTTAAAGTTTCTTCCATTTTTTCCAGCCTTTTATTGTTTGAGTTGATCTACTCCATCAGGGTTTCATTTATTCTAATCAGATCTGTGTATAGTTGCCTTATACTTTACTAGAAGTAATGTCTGGAGCTTGCAATGCTTTTTGTTGAACAGCTGCAGTACTCTTCCCAGTCAGTGTTTTTTCTTCATCTTTTGTAGCTGATGTTCCCTTCAGGTCCTCTGTATTTCTTTTTTCCTGGCATTCAGGCACTGCACTTACTAGCCAGTTACTGAAATTTACCAAGGAAGTTAGGTCCATTGGTTTTCTCTGCTAAACTTCTGTTTTCACACTGGGAGAGCTAAAATGAAGTTGTTACTCAATGTTAGGCCATCTAGGAAGCACCTTCAAGGCTAACAGCCGTTTTCTGAAAGCATGTGCATTGTTTTCACATCTGGGTAAAAATAAAGATTAGACAAAACAGGCGCCAGTTAATGTAAGTAGAAGCACAGACAATAACATGCGTCTTAGCATGGGTAAACTCAATTTCAGGTTAATTAAGGCTTATGTGAGCAGCTGTCAATTTGGAACAAATGCTGGTATTAGGAGGGGTTAAGCTCAGGATCAGGTATGTTTTGGTTATAGTAGATGTTTTTTTTCCAAATGAGCTGCAGCTTATCCTTGGGTCAGGAATGATGCGACCACAGTCGCCAAGAAACAATTACAAGAAATCATACCCAGATTTGGTGCATCTTGCTGTATTCAATCAGCCAGAGGAACACATTTTACAAGCCAGGTCATACATGAAAGTGAACATGCAATAAAATTCACACATAGACCCCCCAAGCTTCAGGTACTGCTGGCAGAATGAATCCCAGACTTTAAAATTAGAACTGCAAAACTGTGTGAAAAGACCAGCCTTAAATGGCTGGAGGCATTGCCTCTAGCTTTGTTTAGTATCCACAGTGTAGTCTGCACTCCTAGCTACATTACTACTACCAGTATGTTGGAGTCACAAGATGTTAAATCTATTTTTCTTTATTTCAAGTCTTTTAATTCTAGTCTGCAGTGCACTCATTTGTAGGTCACTACAGCCTAAAAGCAACCTGAACCTGCTCCAGAGATTGCGTGTTTATTAGATCCTTTTCCAGACACCACAGCACACTGTTGTAAGGAGAACCAGCCAAGATGGAAAGGACCTTTCATGGTTCTCCTTATGACAGCTACTGCTATTCATCGTGAACGATGAACTACTTGGATCCGTGCTTTGCGTATTATGAAGGCCCTCCCTAGTGATGAAAACCATTCTAGATGTTGACAAGATCATTCCACCCATTACTGATGAAGAACCAATTTCATTCCATATCAAAAGAAAACACAGGGAGACCAACATAGCCGGATGGGAGGCCTGGTGATCCAGCAACATCACATACAATGGATGATGAGTGGTAACTGGCCCAGAAATCAGGAAATCAGTCAGGTGACTGAGCCATGCTCATAGGGCATTCATCAGCACAGGAGTCAATGTGGAATTTGTTCAAAAATTGACAATATGAACTATAGAAAAAAAATGTATCATACTTGTTTGAAATTTTTGAGAATCCTCCCTGGTCTCAACCTACTTTGTTCACTTATTGATGGAACAGCTATACTGGTATTCATCATCCTTCTATTGCATTTCCTTTTATCAGAAGCTAGTGAGACTAAAGTTCTAAACATTTTTTTTTATCAGAAATAAACATCTGGCTAAAAATGAATAAAGATCACCAGACTAGCATCATAAGGTTAATACTTTTTCTGTTACACTGTACACTTATGACAAACTGAGTACTTGGAACAAACTAAATTCACAAAAAGAAGATCCAACGCGTCACTGAAGACTTGACCACACAAATTTATTCAAATAAACGTAAAGCGCTTTTCATCGCTCAATGTTTGAGCGTCTTCTTCAGACATTCAAAACTTGATTTAATTACATATTTATACACTCACGTCACTAGAATCACTGTCATTAAGTATCAATTAGCAATTTAAAGCAATCTAAAGCAGTAATTATTTACACGCAACTTGAAGCAGCAGTAAAAAATGTGTATGAGAATGTGTCTATGTTTGTATACACAGTAAAATTGTATATATGTATATATATCTATTTAATTAATTAATCAAGTTAAATTAAGTTAAATTTCTAAAAACACTTAATTATATTTATCTTTATCAACTCACAACACATAACTCTATGCCCAAATTTATAAGAAAGCCAACTTTAGAACAAAAGGTTATATATATATATATATATATATATATAACGTAAAGTACTAAAGTGCAGGCTTACTAAATCAATTATTGATCTTAATCAAACTAAACATTTCATGCAAGTCTTTAAACTATATACAGTAAAAAAATAATATACAGTAAAAAAATAGTAAACACAACTTAGACTGAGTATATGTGACTTAACATGAAGTTGTTGTTTAAAAATATGTTTAAAAACAAGTAGTGTTTGTGTTTATGCTTTTATAAAAAAGTGCATTTGTTTGTAAAAAATAAAAGTAAAAATGTAAATGTAAATACATATATATAAAAAAATATATATATAGTTAATAAATATGTTTATAAATAAATAAATATGTATATTATATATATTAAATATATTAAATATTAAGAAGTTTTGAAAAGCCTTTTTTATATACTTCTCAAGTTAGAATATAAAATATATATGCACCTGGAAAAACATCTCGTACATGTTAAATACAATATTTTGAAATAATAAAGACAAAAACAGTAGGAAGCTAAAAAGTACATAAGCGTGTAAGTAGGTGCAAAAAGATGGAATAAATAAAAATATATGTATATATATATTATACCTATCTACATGCAAGCTAAGTCTTGAATGCGAGTTATGCTATATTAGTTTAAGTGGATCTAAGTAATAGTTATATTTGTTAATTCCTATTCAGACTCCTTAATTTTAATAGGCAGCCAATATTGCAATGGTCGTTTAAACCTGGGTAAGCAAAAGCATTTGTACGCCATTGCCAAGTAAGTTCTCGCTCTTCTAAAAGTAAGTTGTATGGGCCACCTCTAATGTTTGTCTGAATCTGATCCAGTGCCATAAATTTAAAATTGTGGCCCGGGTTACTTAGGATATGTTTAAATAGAGCATTCTCCACTTTTTTGTTCTATATAGCATATGTGTGTTCATAAACTCTTTCTTTAAGCTGCCGGATGTGAGGCCTGGTGATCCAGCAACATCACATACAATGGATGATGAGTGGTAACTGGCCCAGAAATCAGGAAATCAGTCAGGTGACTGAGCCATGCTCATAGGGCATTCATCAGCACAGGAGTCAATGTGGAATTTGTTCAAAAATTGACAATATGAACTATAGAAAAAAAAAAATGTATCATGCTCGTTTGAAATTTTTGAGAATCCTCCCTGGTCTCAACCTACTTTGTTCACTTATTGATGGAACAGCTATACTGGTATTCATCATCCTTCTATTGCATTTCCTTTTATCAGAAGCTAGTGAGACTAAAGTTCTAAACATTTTTTTTATCAGAAATAAACATCTGGCTAAAAATGAATAAAGACCACCAGACTGGCATCATAAGGTTAATACTTTTTCTGTTACACTGTACACTTATGCCAAGACAATGAGTACTAGCAATTGTTGGCAGTGTGCACATATACCAATGGCATGTGATGGGGTTATTCTGTTGTCTCCAGTACCAACAACAGACAGAAAAGGACAGTAACATTAAGAGCAGAGATAATTCTTAGCATAATGTTACCCCCTTTAGACTAGTTCTCCTCCAATTATCAATTATTGTAAAGGAACATGCTTATGCTAAAAATGGAACACTTCTTTTGGATAGAGTGACTGTAATATTACATGGTGAATATATAACACGGCTGTAGGACACAGCATGGCCATGATGTGTAAGTTTTTACAGGATATGTGTAGACTAAGCTTAACCCGGATTAGCAGCAGACTGGTTGGGATGCTGTTAACATTGGTTGTGTTATTCCAGCCATTAGACAGAGACGTTACCCACTGGGAAAGTTTGTCCTCTTCTCCAGAAGAGGGAGGCAAACTACAATAATAATATGGTCAGAAAGATAAATTCCTTAGCGATTTATCACAATTTATAACAAACTGCATTCAAAGGACTTATGCGATGACGTTATTTCTGGGAAGGATATTTATTTCCTGCCTATGGGGCAGTAAAGTTAAGTTGGAAACTGAGAAAACTGTCCAAAATATTAGAACTAATGCAACTTCTGAATCCGATTACTACTGAAATGACTTGCATGCATAGTGCAGTGCTGCAGAACAGAATAGCGCTTGATTTTACCCTTGCCTCTAAAGGGGTACATGCTTCCTCACCCAGAGTGCTGCTTGCCTATACCAGATAATGAAGATGCCATTCATAGTCATCTAGAAATTATATATAAGGGTGTAGAGTTGTCTCATGCTAATGAAGCTGACAACTTTTAATATATATGGTTAACAAGTTTATTTCCTGGATGGGGAAAAAGTCAATTTTTCTGCTTATTGCTATTATAATAATTTTATGCATTATTCTATTTATGTGAAGAATGTTGATCATAAAGGTTTTGGTATCTGAAAAAAAAAAAATGACAAAATACATATTAGAAATACAAATGAAAATGTGCCACTGATCACAGTTAAATAAAATCATGATGATTTTACATGTGAAAAAGTGTCTACAAATTTGAAAAATTGATATTACTGTCCAGTCATTAAAAATTCCTTGACCTGAGTGATGCTTCACAGCATCAAATGGAGGATTGAGAAGGGAAACATGTTCAACTGTTTCGTATAATATATTTTTCCAAATTAAAGTGAAATGTGTCTTGTTTTAACATGGATCCTGACATTTGAGGCCTGTCTTGTGTTTTTTACACTGTTTTGGCATTTCCTAGTAAAAACGCGAAAGATCAGAACTTTTGCATAATTTGGAAAGGCACATACAAGGGGTCTGCAGATTCTTAGTAAGTAAACAATATAGAAATGTTTAGTTTTAATTGGTCAGTGGCTATAGTGAGAAAGATAAGTGGTTTACTGAAATCTACCCAGAAAGTTAGGTCCATGCTCAAATCACAGCAAGGTTCAAAGCAAAAAAAAAAAAAATAGCAGGTAGGTCAGCAATGCCAAACGAACATTTGTGTGTGTGTGTGTGTGTGTGTGTGTGTGTGTGTGTGTGTGTGTGTGTGTGGTGGGGAGGGGTACTTATACACTACCACAAAGTGAAATGCAAGACATCAAAAATACAGTTATATTCAAAACAAATGTTAAATACAAATGGAATCCTAAGGAATATATGACATTGGCGCAATCCACTTATAAGACAAAGACAAAAGGAGTAACAATTTTATGGAAAACAAGTGTGCTTAACCCAGAAATCATTTATAAGTAGGAAGATAAAGAAGGCCTTATGGCATTAGTAATAGTTAAATATAACAGAATATGGACCCTAGCCAACCTATAGTGGTTCCCAGGCACTGGAATAGGAACTGTTAAAAAAAAAAAACACTTGGATTTCATTTCCAATAATTACAAAGGCAATTTAATACAACTGCTGTATCAAAAGCTTTAAATAAAAGTGGGTAGAATAATTTCATCTTGTAGATACTTTCAAATTTAAAGAAGATAAATCTTTGTTGTTTTCCCATCAAGATCACAGATTTGGTACCCAAACTAGAATAGATAAAATACTTGCTGCCCATGACTTACACTTTAAAATCATTAATTTCTCAATCACTCCCTGCCCCTTTTCAGACCCCAGTTCCTTGATACTAAAACTTCAAAACGGGTACAAACCAACAAACCATTAAACAAACTCCAGAATTCCAGCATATATAACTAACATTAGAGAGTCATAACCCTGGTTATTATCTGAATTACAGTTCTTCTTAGATATTAATTACACCACAGAGATAAATAAAATAATGATATGGGACTCATTAAAAGCTTACATATATGGTAAAATCCTAGCTTGGTATAAAAAAAAAAAATCAGAGAATGGGATTATGAATTATTAGCTCTATAATCCAAAACTTTTGTCAGTAAAAGATGGAAAAAATCAAAATCATTTGGGAGATGAAAAAGCAAGTAGAAGTATTAAACAATAAATACAACAAAATTATAACACATAAAACCAGTTTAGCTTTAGAAAAACTAAAAATTAATACTTTGGCCACTTCTCCCAAATATCTACATAATTCATCCACAAAATCAAAATACAATCAAAAGCTAATAACATTAAAAGTATCTTTTTTGAAAAGAAAGGGAAAAATGTCTTGGATATAGCTGACAATCTTGATGCCTATAGAAATCACTATATGGAACATTTCCAAAAAGAAAACGTACATATCGATCAATTAAACCTAGATGAAAAATGTTCTAATATAAAAAAAATACCAGAAAAATTAAAAATATATCTGCAAGCACCAATATCCTGCAAAAAAATTACAGATACAATAAAAGAGGGCAAAAATAATAAAGCTCCAGGTATAGCTGGCATAATTATGAAAATATAAACTTTTTCCTTCAAAGAAACTATCCTTCTTCCATAAAACTCTATTAGAAATTCAGTCACAAGTTTTAATACCGCCCTCTTGGAGATGTTCCTTAATCACACCAATCCTAAAAAAAAAAAAACAAATCCCCAAACCTCTGTACCTCATATAGACCTATATCATTATTAAATAATGACCAAGTTATTTATGACAATATTAATAGAACGAAAATACCACTATCCAAAACAATAAATGATCAAACTGGATTTATATATCATAGACACACACATGACAATATTAAAAGGATCAGGTTAATAAAGAAAATAAAGAAACACTCATAATTGGCTTAGATATAGAGAAAGCCTTTGATTCCCTAAATTGGGACTATTTATTCATAATCCTAATGCTATTTGAATTTCCTGCATCCTTTGTTCATCTCCTAAAGATTACATATACATACATATATACACACACACACATATAAATATACATAAATATATATATATATATATATATATATATATATATATATATATATATGTATATATATATATATATATATATATGGAATCACTACTAAATACCGAACGCCCAAAATCCTGACGCTTAAAATACAGAACCACATGCCCGAAACCCCACAATACCGAATATTTAAAACCACGAAATTCAAAATCGAGAAAGTTACACAACCAAACAGCCAGGGGCGGCCCGTGCTATTGGACTGCCGGACTGCAGCCCCCTCAACAAAAAGAAGTAAAAAGAAATTAAAAAAAAAAAAAAAGAAAAAAGAAAAAAGAAAAAGTTTTAAAATTCGCGGACTTCGCGCATGCGCAGTAGTTCAGACTACTGTGAATCTACTGCGCATGCTCCAGGCAGTCCTGGTAGGGAAACATAGGAGACGTCTGTGCACTTTTAAAGTGCACAGACTCGCTGGGAAAACGTGTCTGGGTCGGACTGCAACACCAGCAGTCTGGAATTGAGTCTCACGTCGGATGTCGCACGGGCAAACGGGTCGGGGTCGGACTGCAACACCAGCAGTCTGGAATTGAGTCCAGACTTCTGTGAGTCTACTGCGCATGCTCCAGCGGG